>NW_012109519.1:313288-321837 GCF_000951045.1 Mandrillus leucophaeus | reverse complement strand
ATCTCTTTGGAGTTTTGATTTGCATTTTCCTATTGATTAGTGATGATGGTCTCTTTTTATGTGCTTATTGTTCATTTGTATATCTTCTTTGAAGAAATGTATATTCAAGTCTTTTGCTCATTTTGAGTTGGTTTATTTTGAATTTTGTAATGTCTCCATATATTTTGGATAATAACTCCTCATTAGGTATATTATTTGATAATACTGTATCCCATTCTTAGACACTTTTTTACTCTGTTGATACTGTATTTTGATACACTTTTTAAAACAATTTTATTTCTCTTTCAATTTGTTTTGTCTGAGTTCATTGCCTGTGTTTTTGCTGGCATATCCAATACTTTTTGCTGAATTCAATGCCATGAAGATTTTAATTTTGTTTTCTTCTAAGATAGTTTTAGGTATTACATTTAAGTCTGATTCATTTTGAGTTTACATTTGTTTAGGATGTTAGATGAGGGGCTAACTTCCTTCTTTTCATTATGGATATCCATTTTTTCCAGTATCATTGTTAACAAGACTATCCTTTCCCCTGTAAATGGTCTTAGAATACTTGCCCAAAATATTTTGACCATCTATTCCAGGACTGATTTATCAATTCTGTTCTATTTTTGATCTATATGTTTGGTTGTTAAACAAGTGCCACATGGTTTTTATGGCCATAGTTTTGTAGTACGTTTTGAAATAAAGAAATATAAGTCCTACAATGTTATTATTCTCTTTCAAGGTAATTTTGGCTATTGAGAACCACTTGAGAGTCCACACGAATTTTAGCATAGATTTTTAAATTGTAATCCTAATGACAAAAAGTCATTAGTATTTTGGTTGTGATTGCTTTCAATCTGTAGATCTCTTTGGGCAGTATTGACATTTTACAATGCTAGTTTTCCAATTCATGAACATGGGATGTATTTCTTTATTTATGTTTTCTCTTTTTTCAGCAATGTTTTGAAGTATCATTATATACGTCTTTCATCTCCTTGGCTAAATCCTAGGTATTTTATTCATTTTGATGCTATTTTAAACTACATTGTTTTGATAGTTTTCTTTTCAGATTTTTCATTGTTAGTTTATAAAAATGCAACTGATTTTTACGTGTTGACTTTGTATACTGCTTATTTTTTAATGTATTTATTAGTTCCAACATATTTTTGTAAAATCTTTAGGACTTTTTTTTACATATGATTATATCATCTGCAAACAGAGATAATTTTACTATTTCTTTTTAATTGAGGGATCTGTTATTTTTTTGGTTGCCTAACTGCTCTGGTCAGAACATCCAGTACTATATTGAATTGAAGGGATAAAAGCAAGTATCCTTGCCTTCTTCCTAATCTTAGAGGAAAATATTCAATACTTCAATGTTGAATATGATGTTCAATGTAAGTTCTGCCTATAAGAATTTTGTTGTGTTGAATTATTTTCTAGTTTGTTGAATATTTTTATCCTGAAAGAATTTGATTTTTGCCAAATGATTTTCCTGCATTAATTGAGATGATCATGTAGTTTGTTTTCTTCATTCTGTTAATATAGTATATGGCATTGATTGATTCTCCTATGTTGATTCATCCTTGCATTTCAGGAAAAATCATGGTCATGAAATATAATCCATTTGATATGATGCTGAATTAGGTTTACTAGTAATTGGTTTAGAAGTTTTGCATCAGAATTCATAAAGGAGATTGGTCTATAGATTTCTTATTTTGTAAGACTTATCTTTGTATGACTTTTGTGTCAGGATTATTCTGGCCTCATAGAATGAGTTATGAAGTGTTACCTCCTCTTCAATATTTTGGAAATATTTGAGGATTGGTATACTCAAATAATTTCTGCTTTAAATGTTTGGTAGCATTCACTCATAAGGCTATCAGGTCCAAGCCTTTTTCCTTGTTGAAAATTTTGTTTTGTTTTATTTTTTTGTTTTATTTTGTCTTTTTTAACTGATTCAATCTCTGCACTAATTGTAGGTCTGTTTAGATTTTCTATTTCTTCAAATTTACTTTTGATAGCTTTAGTATTTCTAAGAATTCATCAGTTTCATCTATATTATTCAATTTATTAATGTATAATTATTAGTAATGCCCTCTTATAATGTATTTTATTTCTGTATAATGCATAGTAATGTTCCACTTTCATTTCTTATATTAGTAATTTTAATCTTCTCTCTTTAGCATCTAGCTAAAGCTTTGACAACTTTGGAGATTTTTTTCAAGAAACCAACTTAGGGTTACATTTCATTTTTTCTGTTTTTCTATTCTCTATTTTATTTGTCTATGTTCAAATATTTATTATTTCTTTATTTCTGGTAGTAGTGGGTTTATTTATGTATTTATTTATTTTTAGTATTTTGTAAAGTTAGTAAGTTGCAAAGTTAGGCTGTTGCTTTCAAATCTTTCTTATTTGTTTAACTGAAGCATTTATGATTACAAATTACCTGCCTAGAACTGCTTTCATTGCATCCCATGAGTTTTTGTATGTTGTGTTTTATTTTTCATTCATCTCTAAATATTTTCTAAATTTCCTTATAATTTCTTCTTTGATCAACTTTTCAGTCCGTTTGGTTGTTTAATATTATGCTGTTTAATTTTCACAAATTTGTGACTTTATCAGTTTAGCTTCTGTTACCAATTTCTAACTTTATCTTGTGGTTTAAAAAAACACTTTGTATGCAATCTCTCATTTTACATCTATGAAGACTTAATTTGTGGCCTCACATATGGTGTATCCTGGAAAATGTCTCATGTGCACTGCTGTTGTTAAATAGAGTGTTCTGTATATTTCTATTTGATTTAGTTGATTTCTTGTATAATGTGTTTTAATCACCTATGTGCTCATCTCATATCTGGCTATTCTGTGCATTATAGAAAGTAATGTACCCAAGTTTCTATTATTGCATAAATATCTATTTTGCCCTTTAATTCTGTTCATTTTGCTTTATATATTTTGATAGCCTGTTATTAGGTGCCTAAATATAATTGTTACATATTCTTGCTACATTTGAATGTTTTATTAATAGGTAATGTTCTTCATTGTTATTCATGGACCTTTTGCCATGGCTCACGCCTGTAATCCCAACACTTTGAGAGGCCGAGTGGGGTGGATCATGAGGTCAGGAGCCCAAGACCAGCCTGGTCAGCATGGTGAAACCTCGTCTCTACTAAAAATACAAAAATTAGCTGGGTGTGGTGGCTGGTGCCTGTAATCCCAGCTACTTGAAAGACTGAGGCAGGAGAATCTTTTTAACCTGGGAAGTGGAGGTTGCAGTGAGCTGAGATCGGGCCAATGACCTCCATTCTGGGTGACAGGGCGAGACTCCATCTCAAAAATAAAAATAAAAATAAATTTCCAATATAAAATTCATTTTGTTTGATAGCTTAGTCACTTCTCTCTTTTCTGTACTATTTTCATGTAATATCTTTTCATTCTTTCACTTTCAATCTACTTGTGTGTTTGGACTTAAAATGGGTGTCCTGTAGGCAGGATATAGTTTGCTTCTGTTTTTCTTGTCTGTTTGTTTGTTTTAGATTTTTTTTTATTTTAATGTAGTCTAAGTAACTTATGTTTTCTTTGTTGCTTGTGCTTTTGATGTCATGTGTGGTTTTTTGTTTGTTTGTTTGTTTGTTTTTTGTGTTTTTTTTTTCTTTTTTTTGAGATGGATTCCCACTCTGTCACCCAGGCTGGTGGGCAGTGGCATGATCTCAGCTCACTGCAATCTCCACTTCCTGGGCTTAAACGATTCTCCAGCCTCAGCCTCCCAAGTAGCTGGGATTACAGGTGTGCACCATCACACCCAACTAAGGTTTTTTTTGTTTTGTTTTGTTTTGTTTTTTAGCTATACTTCTAATCTCTGTCTTTTGATTGAAGAGTTTAATATACTTACATTTAAAGTAATTACTGATAAATATGTCCTTACATCAGCCATTTTGCTATGTGTTTCATATATTCCTTATAACAATTTTGATCTTTACATTCTGCATTACTGCTTAGTTTTATGTTGTTTTTGTTTATAACATTTAAATTCATTTCTCACTTTGTTTTGTGTATATTCTATAGCAATTATCTTAATGATTCCCAAGGTGTATTAGTCTGTTCTCACACTGCTAATAAAGAAATACCTGAAACTGGGTAATTTAAAAAGGAAAGAAGTTTAATTGACTCACACTGCAGCATGGCTGGGGAGGCCTCAGAAAACTTACCAGCATGGTTGAAGGGAAACAAACATGTCTTTCTTCACATGGCAGCAGGAGAGAGAAGAATGAAAGCTGAGTGAAGGGGGAAGCTCCTTATAAAATCATCAGGTCTCACGAGAAC
Organism: Mandrillus leucophaeus; assembly: GCF_000951045.1. NCBI lineage: Eukaryota > Metazoa > Chordata > Mammalia > Primates > Cercopithecidae > Mandrillus > Mandrillus leucophaeus. Next base: position 317,529 of record NW_012109519.1, on the reverse strand, counting down.
TTACTCACTATCATGAGAATAGTATAAAGGAATTGCCCTCATGATTCAATTACCTCCTACCAGATTCCTCCCATGATATGTGGGGATTATGGGAACTACAATTCAAGATGAGATTTAGGTGGAGACACAGCCAGACCATATCATTCTTTAAATCATATCATTCTGCCTCTGGCCCTTCCCAAATCTCATGTTCCCACATTTCAAAATACAATCATGCCTTCCCAACAGTCCCCCAAAGTCTTAACTCACTCCAGCATTAACTCAAAAGTCCAAGTTCAAAGTCTCTGAGGCAAGGCAAGTCCCTTTCACCTATGAGCCCATAAAATCAAAAGCAAGTTAGTTACTTCCTAGATACAATGGAGGTACAGAAATTGGGTAAATACACCCATTTCAAATGGGAGAAACTGGCCAAAATGAAGACATTGCAGGTCCCATGCAAGTTCAAAATCCAGTAAGTCATTCATTAAACCTTAAAATTCCAAAAGGATCTCCTTTGATTCCATGTTTCACATTCAGGTCACACAGATGTAAGAGGTGGACTCCTATGGGCTTAGGCAGCTCTGCCCCTCTAGCTTTTGATGCAAACAGTCATTGGATCTACCATTCTGGGGTCAGGGGGATGGTGGCCCGCTTCTCACAGCTCCACTTGGCAGTGTCCCAGTGGGGGACTCTGTGTGGAGCCTCTGATCCCACATTGGTTATCCATGAGGGCCTAACCCCTGCAGCAAACTTCTTTCTGCACATTGAAGCATTTCCATACTTTCTCTGAAATCTAGGAGGAGGTTGCTAAACCTCAGTTCTTGACTTCTCTGCACCTGCAGGCTCAATACCACGTGCATGTTGTCAAGACTCGGTGCTTTCAGCCTCTGAAACCATGGCCTGAGCTGTACTTTAGCTCCTTTTAGTCACAGCTGGAGTGGCTAGGATGCGGGACACCAAGCCCCTAGGCTGCACACAGCACTGAGGCCCTGGGCCCAGCCCAGACAACCATTTTTTCCTCCTAAGTCTCCAGGCCTGTAATTGGTCAGGCTGCCATAAAGGTCTCTGGCATGCCTTGGAGACATTTCTTCCATTATCTTGTAGATTAGTGTTTGGTTTTTCGTTACTATGCAAATTTATACAGTAGGTTCAAATTTCTCCCTACTGCATCATCAGGCTGCAAGTTTCTTAAACTTTTATTCTCCGCCTCCTCTTGAACACTTTGCCACTTAGAAATTTCTTCTGCTGGATACCTTAAATCATCTCTCTCAAAGTCAAAGTCCTACAGATCTCTAGGGCAGGGGCAAAATCCTATCAATCCCTTTGCATAGCAAAAGTGACCTTTACTCCAGTTCCCAACAAGTTCCTCATCTCTATCTGAGACCACCTCAGCCTGGACTTTATAGTCCATATGATTATCAGCATTTTGGTGAAAGCCATTCCACAAGTCTCTAGGAAGTTACAAACTTTCCCACATCTTCCTGTTGTCTGAGCCCTCCAAGAATGTAGGAAGTTACAAACTTTCTCACATTTTCCTGTCTTTTTCTGAGCACTCCAAACTGTTCCAACCTCTACTTGTTACCTAATTCCAAGTTGCTTCCACATTTTCAAATATCTTTACAACAGCAACCCACTACCTGATACTAATTTACTGTATTAGTTTGTTCTCACACTGCTAATAAAGACATATGTGAGACTGGGTAATTTATATAGGAAAGAGATTTATATGACTCCCAGTTTAGCATGGTTGTGGAGGCCTCATAAATATTACAATCATGGCAGAAGGCAAAGGGGAAGCAAGACATGTCTTCATATGGTCAGAGCAGGAGGATAGCAGCTTTCCTATACAGCAACAACAGCAAAAGTAAGAGCCAAATCAGAAAAACCATCCTGTTCACAGTTGCCACAAAAATAATAAAATACCTAGAAATACAGCTAAGGAGATGAAATTTCTCTACAATGAGAAATACAAAACGCTGCTCAAAGAAACCAGAGAAGACACAATCAAATGAAAAAAATGTCCCATGTTCATTAATTGTATATTAGTCCATTTTCACACTGCTATAAAGAACTTGAGACTGTGTAATTTGTAAATAAAATGAGTTTAATTGACTCACAGTTCTGCATATAACTGAATGTTTTCAAGATCAGCCAGGTCACATCTTGAATGCTTTGCTGCTTAGAAATTTCTTCCACCAGATACCCTAAATCATCTCTCTCAAGTTCAAAGTTCCACAGATCTCTAGCGCAGGGGCAAAATGCCACCAGTCTCTGAGACCACCTCAGCCTGGGCTTCATTGCCCATATCACTGTCAACATTTTGGTTAAAACCCTTCGACAAGTCTTTCAGAAGTTCCAAACTTTTCCACATCTTTCTGTCTTCTCCTGAGCCCTTCAAATTTTTCCAACTTATGCGTGTTTTCCAGTGTCAAATTTGCTTCCACATTTGTAATTTATCTTTGTAGCAGTACCCAGCTCCTAGTATCAATTCTCTGTATTAGTCTGTTCTTACACTTTTATAAAGATATCACTTGAGACTGGGTAATTAATAAAGAGAGGAGGCTTAACTGACTCACAGTTCTGCATCATTGGGCGGTCACAGGAAACTTACAATCATGGAGCAAGGCAAAAGGGAGGCAAGCATCTTGTTCACTCAATGCTATTCCTGTCAAACTTGGTGGAACCCGGTTCACCCTCAACATGTGGGGATTACAATTTGAAATGAGATTTGGGTAGGGACACAGAGCCAAACCATATCAAGTAGGAAAAATCAGTATCATTCAAATGGCCATACTGCCCAAAGCAATTTTCTGACTCAGTGCTATTCCTATCAAATTACTAATGACGTTCTTCACAGAACCAGAAAAAGAAAAACAACAACAACAACAACAACAAAAACTATTTTAAAATTCATATGGAACCAAAAATGAGACAGAATAGCCAAGGTAATACTAAGCAAAAAGAACAAAGCTGGAAGCAACATATTACCCAACTTCAAACTATACTACAGGGCTGCAGTAAACAAAAAAAAGCATGGTACGTGTACAAAAACAGGCACATAAATCAATAGAACAGAATACAGATTCCAGAAATAAGGTCACACTTCTATGACCATCTGATCTTCTTCAACAAAGCTGACAAAAACAAGCAATAGAGAAAATACAAATAATTGATGCTGGGCCATATGCAGAAGATTGAAGCTGGACCCCTTCCTTACACAATATACAAATATACAAAAATCAACTCATGATGCATGAAAGACTTAAATGTAAAACCCAAAACAATAAAAATCCTGGACGACAACCAAGGTAATACCATCTCGGACATAGGGACAAGCAAATATTTCATGACAAAGATGCCAAAAGCAATTGCAATAAAAGCAAAATTTACAAGTGGGATCTAAATAAGCTTAAGAGCTTCTTCACAGCAAAAGAAACTATAAACAAACCACCTACAGAATGGGAGAAAATATTTGCAAGCTATGCATCTGACAAAGGTCCAATACTCAGCATCTATAAGGAATTTAAAGAAATTTACAAGATTAAAACAACCTTATTAAAAAGTGGGCCAATGACATGAACAGACACACCTCAAAAGAAGACATACATGTGGCTAACAAGCATTAGAAAAATCTCAGTATCATTGATCATTAAAGAAATGTAAATCAAAAGCACAATGAGATACCATTTCAGACCAGTTAGAATGGCTACTTCAAGGCGGGTGGATCTCTTGAGGTCAGAAGTTCAAAAACCAGCCTGGACAACACGGTGAAACCCCATCTCTACTAAAAATACAAAAAATTAGCCGGACATGCTGGTGGGTGCCTATAATCCCAGCTACTCGGGAGGCTGAGGCAGGAGAATCATGTAAACCTGGGAGGCGAGGTTGCAGCAAGCCAAGATTGTGCCTCTGCACTCCAGCCTGGGTGACAGAACGAGACTCCATCTCCCCCCCCGCCCCAAAAAAAAGAAAAGAAAAGAAAAAGAAAAAGGAAAAGTAAAAAGTGCTGGCAAGGTTGTGGAGAAAAGGGAACACTTAAAACCTGTTGATGGGAGTGTATATTAAGTCAACCATTTTGGAAAGCAGTATGGAGATTCCTCAAAGAGCTAAAATGAGAACTACCATTTGAGCCAGCAATCCCATTACTGGGTATATACCCTGAGGAATATAAATAATTCTACCATAAAGATGCATGAATCTGAATGTTCATTGCAGCACTATTCACAATAGCAAAGACATAGAGTCAATCTAAATGACTGTCA
>NW_012109519.1:309400-312278 GCF_000951045.1 Mandrillus leucophaeus | reverse complement strand
CTTTCTTTCTTTCTTTCTTTCTTTCTTTCTTTCTTTCTTTCTTTCTTTCTTTCTTTCTTTCTTTCTTTCTTTCTTTCTTTCTTTCTTTTCTTCATTTCATATTCCTTTTAAACATTTCAGTTGGTTCGGGGGAGTAGGTGGTGTTTGGTTCCATGGAATAATTATTGAGATTTTGGTGGACCTGTCACCCGAGCAGAATACACTGTATCCAATGTGTAGTCTTTTATCCCTCACTCCCTCCCACCATTCCCCCCGAGTCCCCAAAGTCCATTATATCATTCTTATGCCTTTGCATCCTTATAGCTTTGCTCCCACTTATAAGTGAGAACATACCATGTTTGCTTTCCCATTCTTGAGTTACTTCACTTAGAATAATGGTCTCCAACTCCATTCAGGTTGCTGTGAATGCCATTTTTTCATTCCTTTCTATGACTGAGTTATATTCCTCACATTTTCTTATCTATTTGTTGGTTGATAAGCATTTAGGCTGGTCCCATATTTTTGCAAATTTTGAAGTGTGCTGCTATAAACACGCATGTTCAAGTGTCTTTTTAATGGCTTCTTTTTCTTTGGGTAGATATACTCATCCTTCTTCAGAGTGCTTTCTAAGAATTTAACAGGGATTGAGTGTTGTGACCTAGGCCTGTGGTCACTGCAGCTGTTTCAGCACTAGGGGATACCCTAAGCCCAGGAAAACTACGACTCTTGCAAGATCCTGCAAGATGCAGCCTTGGTGAACTTGGGAGCAATAAAGAATTCCCTGGGTTACCAGTGACGGTCTCTTACACTTTTGGCTCTTTTCCTCCATCCAGAAAGAGTCTGTGTGTTTGGCTGCCTGAAGATGGAGTAGAGGTGACATGAGTAATCCTATGGCCACCACAGCTAGTACTGCACTGTGTCACATCTCATGCCTATGACCTTCCAGACCAGCATAGCAGTGGGGCTTGCCTAAGGTCTGTGGCCACTACTGCCTGGCTTCCTCTGACATTTATTCAAGGCCCAAGGTCACTTAAGTCAGCCTGTAGTGAATTCTGCATGGATTGACCATCACATCAAAGAAGTGGATTCTTTTATGGCCCAGGTTGGGTATAAAAGCATCATCCAAGAGAATAGGCCTGAAACTGGAGGCTTCAGGAATCTGCCTGGTGTTTTGTTTTCCTGTGGGTGAGCTGGTACACAAAGTACAAGACAAAGGCTTCTGTACTTTTCCTTCTCCTTGCCCCAAGCAGAAATAATCTGTCCTGGGTTTAGATTGCCAGGAGTCCAGCTTTCTAAATCTCTTAGGGATTTAGAAACACACACACACACACACACACACACACACACACAAACAAACATGTCTTTCCTAATTTTTAAAAGTTGTCATGCTTTCTCTTCCTTGCTTATTTCCTTGGCTATCTCTTCCTCTGCAGCAGTCACACAATTTGCAGTTGACCATTTAGTCGGAAGTATTTTAGCCCAATGGTGTAGGCTCTCTCTCCCATCCACAAAGCCTGGCACAATCCAGAGAACTGCTGCTATTCATCAAACAGGCTCGGCTTTTAGACTCAGTTTTTAGAGCCACCCATGGGGAAGAGCAATTGTTCGTTGTGGTCCCAAGGGAAGGCATCAGTTTGGCCGTGACAGTCCTTGAATTGCATGCATAATTGTTCCAGGGGAAGTATTATGGGACCAATGAAAAGAAATCTGTGCTGTACTATTTTGTAGCTTTCAACTGGTTGGATATAAAACAAACTAAAAAATAAATTACATACTTGATGCAAAATTATGGCATTTAACATTTCTATTTCTTTTAGACATTTTAATCTATTCTTCCATGAGGACAGCTAATGATTGTCTAAAAGCTTTTGCCACTTTTTGACTGCATTTTAAGATCCTTATTTTCTTTTTCTTTTTTTGATTTCCAACTTTTATTTTAAGTTCAGGGGTGCATGTGCAGAAAGTGCAGGTTTGTGACACAGATAAGTGTGTGCCATGGTGTTTTGCTGCAAAGATCATCCCATCACTCATATATTAAGCCCAGCATCCATTAGCTGTTCTTCCTGACGCTCTCCTTGCTTCCACCCCTCACCCTCCAACAGGCCCCAGTGTGTATTTTTCCCCAACCCCAAGTGTCCCATGTTTTCTCATTATTCAGCTCTCACTTAAAAGTGAGAATATTTGGTATTTAGTTTTTTGTTCTGAGTTAGTTTTCTGAGGAAAATGGCTTCCAGCTTCATCCATGTCCCTGCAAAGGACATGATTGTGTTCTTTTTTATGGCTGCATAGTATTCCATGTTGTGTATGTACCACACTTTCTTTATCCAGTCTATCAGTGATGGGCATGCAGGTTGATTCCCTGTCTTTGCTACTGTGACTAGTGTTACTCTGAACATATGCGTGCATGTGCTTTTTATAGTAGAACAATTTATATTCTTTTGGGCATATGTCTAGTAATGAGATTTCTGGGTTGAATGGTATTTCTGTTTTTAGGTCTTTGAGGAATTGACACACTGTCTTCCACAATGGTTGAACTAATTTACAGTCTCAACTGTGTAAAAGCGTTCCTTTTTCTACCACAACCTTACTGGCATCTGTTGTTTTCTGACTTTTTAATAATAGCTATTCTGGTGGTCCGAGATGGTTTCTCATTGTGGTTTTGATTCGCATTTCTCTAATGATCCATGATGTATGATGTTGAGCTTTTATTTATTTATTTTTTTCATATGTTTGTTGGCCATATGTATGTCTTAGTTTGAGGAGTGTCTCTTCATGCCTTTTGCCCACTTTTAATGGGGTTGTTTTTTTCCTTGTAAATTTGTTTAAGTTCCTTGTAGATGCTGGATATTAGACCTTTGTCAGATCGATAGATTGTAAAAGTTTTCTCCCATTCTGTAGG
>NW_012109519.1:305739-308075 GCF_000951045.1 Mandrillus leucophaeus | reverse complement strand
TTTTTTTTGAGAAGGAATCTCACTCTGTCACCCAGGCTGGAGTGCAGTGGTATAATCTCAGCTGACTGCAACCTCTGCCTCCCAGGTTCAAGTTATTCTCCTGTCTCAGCCTCCTGAGTAGAGGGATTACAGGAGTGCATCATCACATCTGGATAATTTTTTTATTTTTCATAGAGACAAGGTTTTACCATGTTGGCCCAGCTGGTCTCGAACTCCTGACCTCAAGTGATCTGCCTGCCTTGGCCTCCTAAATGTTGGAATTACAGGCATGAGTCACTGTACTCAACTTAATACTTATTTCTTAAAGACAAGTTTAAACAATTGTGTAAATGGGTTTCTAGTTGTTTAATTTGGTATTCCTGAGGGGAAATAACTACTGGAGGATTCTACTCTGCAATCTTGTTTTGCCTCATCTCAATAAACATTTGAATATTTATTACATTATTAATTACTGCTAAATCTTTAATTACTATTGAATTATTTGAATCTTCACTAAAGGTTAAATTACTTGAATCTTTATAAGATACAATGTAGTAACCCTGGAAGTCAGATATCCCTAATTTCTACAGGATTTATTTATTTTTTTGTTTTGTTTTTGTTTATTGTTTTTGTGGGTTTTGATTGTTGTGGGCTGTCTCTGTGCCAAGGATTAGCCTAAGGTGCAAACTTGATGTCTTCTCCGGTCTTTTCTGCGTCAAAACCTTTTCCTGGGCATACACAGTCATTTTCTAATTTTCCTCATATATACAGTTGCTTTTGAATGTCTTAGTCTTTATTTTTATATTCTCAGAAGGGGAAAAGATAAAAATGAAGAGAAGAAGGAATGCAGGCCCTTTAAATCTCCTGGAATCCACTTCAGTTGGAAGAGAAGAGGCTTTCAATAATGGGTATAAATTCAAGAACAATGTCTGCCCACATCTTTTTTTGCATCTCTGTGACCAGCAGCTGAAATTAGTGATCAGAGCACAGCTCCCAGACAGTAAAGAGCAGGACCCTTTTTGCCCACCCTGGCTCCTGCAAGTTGTGTACAGGCTACTTCAGAAATGTGCACAGCTGGCTGCTATGGGACTAGGAATGGGGGATGGATAGATGATACTGTGCTAAACTTTGTAATTAACCAAAATTAGTTACAAATTACCATCCAAGTCTTCCCCTGAATGTGGCAAGACTTCAATAGACTCTAGTACTCCAAAATAGTTACATTAGACAGATTTTAACACTGCCATTGTTTGTTTAGATAAGGAGCAAGATTCCTGGTGCTTCCTATGCCATCATCTTCCCAGAGATTCTTCTTATGTCAATGACATTTTGAAAACGTTTTTCTGTTAAGTTCTTTTTTAATTTTGAGCTTTTTGAGAAGCTTGATTTATTTCAGGAATTTCTCTACAGGAGTTCTTTTTCTCTTTTAAGTGTAACAAAAGATTGGGATCAAACAGGATGATTTCTATCACTTAGTGACATGAGCAAGCTTGACTTTCACATTTTTTCCTGAAAGCACTGAATAAAGTCCGATATTTTGTATGGCTGTGACCTAAACCAAGCTTCCATGAGCAATCATGTGATAAAGAATAATTCAATAAGTTTCTTTTCTCATTTTTAATGGTGTACTATTTTATAAATTCTCTTTAAAATTATTTCAGCATACAAAGCACTGGAGTACATGAAAGGCTAATTTTTTTCCCTTTCCATGTATTTTTTCCATGTGCAGAAATCTGTTGAGAAAGAAAAAAATTGTATAGCTCTTCATATTCTTTACTCGTTCCACACACACAAAACCAAAAATAGTTGTTAGTCAAGAAATTAACTTATTTGTGCAGGGCACATTTAAGCTGATGTAAATCAAAATTTTCTAAAGCACATTATCATCACCATTCTCAACAATTGTAAAGTCTTTTAGAGCTTACAGACTGTGTATACAACTCTGGAAGCATCAGGATTCCCAGTTACAGAGAAATTTAAAGGAAAGCCTGAATGGTTAAACAAGGCTATTGTTTAATCCCCCGTAGACTATTGATGAAAAAGGTTTGAAGAGGTTAACTGCTCTTATTAAGATCATGAATCTAATTACAAGACAGACAGCTCTAGAACCCAGAGGTTTTGACTCAAATTGCTTGTTCTTGCCTTTATTTTGTACCTCTTCGAATAGCAAAAATAATTTTAAAAAATACAATCAGAAATACCTCCATTATGGAGAATAAGTATAGTATACTTATTTATATTTCTCCATATATATATATATATATGGGAAATATGCATGCAAACTGTGTGTGTGTGTAGATACAGATATAGATGGAGATGTAGATATAGATGTACTTTTTGTTTTTTATTTTGTTTTA
>NW_012109519.1:298684-305299 GCF_000951045.1 Mandrillus leucophaeus | reverse complement strand
AAGCCAGGGTCATGACTTGCCCCTGTAATCGCAGCTACTCCAGAGGCTATGGCAGGAGGATTGTTTGAGGCCAGGAGTTCAAGACCGGACAGAACATCATAGTAAAACCTCGTTTCTAAAATTATTTTTTTTTAAATTAGTCAGGCATGGTGACATGCTCCTGTAGTTCCAGCCACTACAAAGGTTGTGGAAGGAGGATCCCTTGAGCCTAGGAGTTTGAGGCTGCAGTGAAATGTGATCGCTGTACTTCAGCCTGGGAAACAGAGTTAGACTCTCTCTCTGAAAAAATATTTTTTAAAAAAGATAATACTTTCAGATTCATTGTCCCTTCCTAGCACTGTTATCCCTGCCAATGTAGAGAATTAAGTCTCCTGCAAAAAGTGGAGGATTATGTACATAAATGTATGTGTAAAGAATAAAAGTAGAAGATTCTATGCATACCTTTATTTTTAAAAAATGTTATCCTTAGTATTATAATTATCTAAAATATAAACTTGGAAATTCAGGGTAAAAATCACATATAATGCTGTGTTCTATGTATTTTTTGTAACAAATGGCAGTGTGATACTTCAGCCTCCCACATCTGCACTGTTATGCTTCTTATGTAATGCTTGTATCCCAAACCGAAGTGGGTTTGCAATGCATCTTTAAAAAGTGACTTTTTAAAAAGGAGTTTTCTTTTCTTAAATAAAAAGCTTAGCCCTTCTATGCCGTATACACAGGGAAACTCTCTCCCTCCCATGAATAAGAGTTTTCACTAATTTTGTAAAATGTGTTACATCCAATTTAGTAAAGCCAGAAATATAGTGTGTTGTGTTTAGCTATTAAGCTGATTTGAGATTCCCAAAGGCAGATTTGGCATTTTATTTATGCTTCTATTCTCAGCTCCTAATACAGTTTTGGCTTCTAATATGGAAACATTCTCTTTGTGAGTGAATAATCTTTAAGTTTGTCATTCATGCCTTTATTCTCTAATTAAATAAAACTTGTCTAGATAGATTGTAAAAGTCCTAACATAAACTGACATTATTTCTAAAGATGTATAATGAACACTTGAAAAAAAATGTTTTATGCGCATTGACAGCATATTTTCAAAAACCAAAATCTACAAAGTCAAACTTTTGTATTTTTCATAAACAATAAAACATTACTCACTAACTTTATAGGCAAATACAAATTACAGTGAAAGTGGCTAGTATTTTTAAAGCACAAAAACATCCCCATAGATCACAAAAATATAAAAACTCATATAATAAAAGAAACTACATGTTTCTTTTTCGGCATAAGAAAAGAAAAATCAGGAAATCAATGCTACAATTAATAAATTGTCATAATATGAAGAAAATCTAGGCTCACGTAGTATTTATAGAGTTATTCTTCAGCATTTTATTTGAGTTTGTATCATTTAAACTTTCACTGCCTCCCTACCAAAATGTATAGAAGTGTTCAAAGCAAGCCACCTTCGAGAATAAGGTGTTGTGAATAAACTGTTTTAGAATTTACTACAAATATATTTCTAGCCTAACTTTTGGCACAGAGTGTAAAAGTCATACAGCTGATACAAACTCACTTGGGGCTCTGTTGGTCATTCCCATCAAGAGCTTCAGTAAACCTAGAATATACAAGGCACAGTGAATTTTTTCATCACGACTTCCATTATCAGGGGATGCTACACACTGATGTCTGCCGCTTGGAGAACGTACATCCCCATTTTCTTCCCCAAACTTTATCTTTCCTTGGTGCCAAATTTTGTATTTCTTTAAAGTTTTCTTCTCAGGACCCACCTTGGACCATTTGTTATGATGCCAGGAAGACTCAAGAAGCTCTTGCTAAAGTTTTCTTGCAAGTGAAACACAAGTGACATGAATATTCATGACAATAAATGCTCCTTTTATGCCGTTTAGGCTCTGCCAGTAATTTGTTCTCTCTTGGTACTTCAGCAGAATGCTATTTTGTTCTCTGTTAATTCTAGTTCTCTTGTTGCAGACAACTAATTCCCTTAGAATCTTTTTGTTTGTTTCTTTGCTTTTCACTTTTGTTTGTCATTTAAGAAAACTGGAGCTTAGTGACTTCAGTAGCTCTTGATTTTACCATATTTATGTAGACTTGATTTTCTGAAAATGTGATCTTATTAGAAGATGGCACATAAAACACCAATGAATCTATTCCAACTGATTTCTTCTTTTACTTGTATAAATATTACCCATCTCTGTCTCTGCCTTTATCTCTTTCTCTCGCTCTATCTTTCTGATTCTTACCCACTTTATCATTATGTTACTTATTATAAGACAAGACATGTAGATAGCATGAATTTAGAAATATGCAAAATTTATTGACTGCTGTATTTTATTATTAAAAGACACAAATATGATAATAATGGTTTTCAAAGTATTGTGCTTATTATGATTTTCCAAAAAAAAAAACAAACAAAATACATATGAAATGGAATATTACTTAGTAAAACACATAAAATTATTTTTGAGGTACTTTGAAACAATGTCATGTTATTATATTACTTTTTCTTTAATTGGCCCATATGAATTATAGAACGTAAAATTTTTTAAAAATTAATTGTGTATCATGAATGTTATTGCTTTCTCCTAAAAATAGATTGAGTAAATTAATAACATGTTGGGGACATTTTATGCCTACATGTTTAAATAGGCTTGCAACTAATTGCATTACTGATTATTTTCCATATCCTTTTACATAAATTTTTTTATCTATAGTTTTTAAAAGCAAATCAAAATTATAGCATTGCCATGTTATTAACAAGGTCAAATACATAATTAACATTTGTATAGTATATATCTCTATGTAATGAAGTTTTGTTAACACCATTTAAGAAGGATATAGACTGGAGGACTTGAAGCTGATAGATGAGAACATAGAGTTTAAAAGCGTACAATCTGCAAATGAAAGGTTTTGCAAAATGCCAATTTAATATTCAGTTCAATAATATTGTCACAAATATTGCAATTAAGTGTATATACAGGAAATCAATTATTCTAATTTTCAACTTTCAAACATTAATGTAAAAATGGCATGTTACAGATGAAAAGGTGTAGTTTTAATCACTTGTTATTTTGATGTTAATTTACAATCTTAAACTTCCTGATCCTTCCACCCCTGCATAGGTATTTTCTATACATTAATAGAAATATTAATTAGTTAAATTGCAGATTGATTTTTGTAAGAGTAACAACAGAGAAAATAATAATTTTTAACCTTGAGTTATCTGTGGATCACCGAGCAGACTAAATTTATGAGCAAAAGAAAGCTTATATTAAATTTAGGTGAGAAAGTAGAAAGAGGAAATTAATATGTTGTCAAATAACAGCACAGCGTAATTTTTCTGCCTAAAATATGTGTTCAAAATGTGTGCAAAGGGTATTTATCTCTTGTTCTATAACCCTTATCCCAGTAAATGACATAAATATTCTCTTAGAAGTCTGGATTTTATCTTTGATTACTTTTTCTACTTCATCTGTACCCCACAAGTAAGTTCTATTACCCAATCATCTAGTTCTTGTAGGTCTTTCTCTCACTTTTTCTATCCTGTTGCAATGACCCTCATTAATTCAAATATGCATTAATAAGAAAGCTTAAAAATGCTTTTCTGGTCAGCAAGTTTTCTATAATCTTATCTTTTGACCTGCTGAATAATATCCAGAGATATTGCCTATTTGTGAAATCGCTTAACACTTTTGACAGATATGTTGGTTGCCCTTAAGAGAAACCTAAACACATCCCATTTGGCCACTAGTTCCCTTCAGGTCCTCTCACGGCTGTGTGAATCAGGTCCCATCTCTGACAGACACCATTTTTCATACCTGTCTCAGAGTTGTATTTAAAATGAGGACTTCTTTCTTTTCCAGATCCTCATGACCTAAGGATGATTGGCTTGGGGAACTAGAAGGAAGTCAATCAACCTTCCGAAAATATCTGTCCTCCACCTACTATGTATAACATACTAAGTAAACAAATACAGAAGATAAAAATCCTCCTGAAGTAGCAGCTACCATCTTATAAGTGCTTGCTTTCTGCTGGGCTTATGTTTGCAGCATTCTACATTCAGTGTTGTACTGTGTCCTAACAATTTCTAAACAATTCTCATTAGCTTTCTTTTACAAATGAACTATTAGAGACTTTAAATATTTTTATGTTATTCAACTAAAACAGGGCAAAGCCATTTGAAAGTGCAAGTATAATGTGTGAATGCAAAGACTCTAGACATTTTAATTTGTTGGCCGGCTCATGGTCTCTGCTCAACACTGTATGACTAAGAGAATGCAGATCACTATGGTGCCTCTCTTCAGCGCCAGCCTTCAAGGAGTTTACAGTCTATGAATGTGACAGGGCTAACACAGGAGAAAATTAGTTAACATTTCCTTCAGCATATATTCATTGAATGCCCACTGTGTGTTACACAATATTAGGCACACTGAATATGCAGCTGTAAAGATAGATTAGCTATATAGAAGGTAGATTTGATAGACAGATGGATGAAAGGATGGATAGATAGATAGATAGATAGAAAAATGATTGCCTTCATGGAGCTCACAATCTGGTGAAAATAGAGAAAATAAGTATATCAAATACCAGAAGGTGATGTTTCTCATATAGTTAAAAATTCAGCATAAGGGGAGGTAGTGTAATAAAAGTTGCCAGCAGCAAATGCTATAGGAATGCATACTGCATCATTTAAAATATTTTAAAGAAAATAATAAAAGGAAACTTCATTTTTCTGGTTTAAAATCTTTCAGAAACTCATAAATATACATTTCTTTTCTAAGTATGCCAGGTAAAATATACTACTTACTTTTTTTTTTTTTTTTTTTTTGAGATGGAGTCTGGCTCTGTCGCCCAGGCTGGAGTGCAGTGGCCGGATCTCAGCTCACTGCAAGCTCCGCCTCCCGGGTTCACGCCATTCTCCTGCCTCAGCCTCCCGAGTAGCTGGGACTACAGGCGCCCGCCACCTCGCCCGGCTAGTTTTTTTGTATTTTTTAGTAGAGACGGGGTTTCACCGTGTTCGCCAGGATGGTCTCGATCTCCTGACCTCGTGATCCGCCCGTCTCAGCCCCCCAAAGTGCTGGGATTACAGGCTTGAGCCACCGCGCCCGGCCTACTTACTTTTAAGATATAATGCTATTTGTGTACCTTTATTGGAATCATTTTTATTATTTTATTTTAGTCCTAAATATGTGCAGTTTATTTCATGGATAATTGATATTTGATGGTGAGCATACATTCAAACAGTTTTTGATTCAGAATGATTTTACATGTAACTTAGATTTAGCTCAGAATTCCTTTCAGAAAAACGTATGGATGCAGGAAATATTTAGAATTTGGTTCTCTGCAAATTTTCAAGGTAATGAAAAACATATGTATTTGCATAAATCCAGTTCCAGATATTTTATCTCTATGCACTGTTTGGTATCTCATTTATTTAGAGGCTAGAAAGAAGAAAACGTGACCTTAAAGTATACCTAACATTTGGAACTTGTGATTTCATGGGATGAGTAAGTCCAAAATTCTATCTCCTTGAAATTTGTTTCCAGAATGTTAACTGCAAAGCAAGTTATATATAGCAGTAAATGCATGCTTAATTTGTGCAGAAATCATGGTGTGATGAATACAATTAAGAGCCTCGGAGGGAATAATTATATTACTGCATAAAGCTGGTGGTTCTCAAATTGCTTGGTGCCTGGACTTTAAATTGGCCTGATTTCCTGTTGTGAAAGTCATCCATCGCAGCAACACAATTGCAGCAGGAATGGCGTAGTTTCAAAGTCACACAGAAAGCATATTCTTTCTGATCAATTGCCATATATTCTTGTTTAAAGGCAAAGAAATTGGCAATAGGCATACCAAAGTTGATTAAACTGATAAATTAAAATTCATTAGATCAAGTACATTGTTATGTCTATTATTCAGAAGAGAGTTTTTTTTTTTTTTTTTTTAAACAAGATTGACTAAGCTGCTTATAATTGTAGGTTTTTAAGTGCCTACACATAAAAAATTTAACCGGATTGTTTAAAGTAAATAACATATTTATTTCATGAACCCTAGATTATTAGTGCCTTGAAATAAATAGATGGAATTTTAGGGCATACCTTTCAGGAACATAATCATTTATGGTAAAATCTGAATGTAACTGGTTAGTCTTTTATAAAAACTCCATATTATATTGGAATTATCTACTGCTAAATGTTATCATATATCATACCATATATCATATGTTTAGCTTTGGCTAACTGAGGAAGCATTGTTTGATCTTAAATGATTGTGCATTTCTTAATAAATATGCAATGAATACATTTTAGTACTAAAAATTTACAATTATCTTACATGAAGCTTTAATCAAGTAACAAGGACAAGATAACAGAATATGGATAACAGTCATTTAACTACTGATGAGGTTAGAGCTACTGTCTTGAAAAAGCTTAAGTGAAACTAGAAAGTAATGGTTTTGGCAAGAGGTTAAAGAGGTAAGGGAAGCATTTTCAGTCAAGATAAACAGATTATTTAAGAATCCAGAAAAACCATGGAAACCCCTTAGAAAACTTCTAGCTCAGAGATACAATATTCCCATAGGCCCATGACAGCCATTAC
>NW_012109519.1:291183-298309 GCF_000951045.1 Mandrillus leucophaeus | reverse complement strand
CTCAGCCTTAGAGTAGGTACAGGCACACATCACTGTGCCCGGCAAACACAATCTATAATCTTAAAATAAAGATGCTACTGACCTATCTGGGGGGAAAATTGAAGAGGGGAAGAACAAATTTAATTCATAACAGCTTTGAATTCATACTAGATTGTCAAGGATATCTTATTACTGATGTACCACGTTTCTGATTCCACTTTCCAAATTTAGCAATGTATTCCTTGGCCAAGAATATGCTATATAGTTTAAATGGAGATTTGGACCTTGGACTTGGTTACATTCATATTATTTCTCTAACTAGATGAGCACACTTGTTTACATTTTAAGAGATAATATGTAGTTCTATTTATTCTTAGTTATTTGAATTACAAACCACTTCCTAGGAAGACTACTAATGCTCAGCATACACTTGAATTTATAAGTACAACAATAATTATGATATTCTCCATAAAAAACATTATCTGTTTTACTTATCATTACTGTAAAATAGTATTATTGTTATCCTTAATTATCTGGACACTGGCATATTTTTAAAGGAAAGAAAATTGATCCGGTAGACATAAATGAATAAATAAACAAACACACGAATACGTAAATTCTATTACTGAGCAGAGAACCTAAAAGTAATAGGAGTCCAACTCATCTCTAAAACGGAATGAAGCAGAAGTACATTTGTATTTTAAAACTTCATTCTTTTCCTTTTATCAGTTAGTATCTGGCTGTTGCCTTTAATAAAACTGATAGCAAAATATAAAAGGTACATAAGTGAAATTATGCCAAAAATAGTACACACTTGGATAACAAAAATGTCCATACTTAATCTTTGAATAAGTTTCAGCAGTTTCTTAATGCCTTAAACATAACAGATCATTAAGTAGGATCTAGTGGGATAAATTGTATTTTTTAATATGCAACTTCTTGAACTTCAGATTATCTAATAGCAGATACATCATATTATAAAATTGAATCTTATGCTTTCATTACCAAATATTTGGTTATATTTTAAAAATGAGTTGAAGATTTATCACCAAAGGACAGTCTTATAGCCAATCTCAGACATTTAGATATACAGATAAAATATTCCTGTAAAATATTATGACTTAAATCCTGGACAGTAAGATAAAATTATTTAATATATACAGGTATGTCTTACAAATATATATATATATATTTTCATATATATATATATATATTTTCATATATACTTTTTCCTTGTCCAAACAGAAATACTCTTTTAAAAAATAAGGATTATAAAATCATTTCAGATAAATAAGCACATTATTCTGTTGGGTGTCAATATTAACTCATGCCTTGTCCATTTATTCTCTGATTTATTCAGTGTTTTCCAATGGATGTGTTCTTCCCTATGGAGACTATACACAAGATGGGCAAATACTAGGATAGCAAAACTTGTAAGTCTTACAGCTTTCTATAAATATTAGAATGAAAAGAGCGGAAGTTTCCACTTAAGATGTCTTTACCCACAGGATGTTATACTGGAGTATGTTCTTATAGAACCCGGCTTTCCCCCAAGACACCAACAGAAAATACGCCATTACAAACTTTATAATGGATAAATATCTTAATGGATGTGATCACTGACCTGGAGAAATATTGAGTTCAAGTCAAATCTGGTTTTGAGTTTTAAAATTAATAAACATTTATTATAAATATTATTTTATAATATATACATCACTTAGGTAAGGGCACTGCATTCCCCTTTGCAAAACTCAGTTTGCCTTCATTTTTCTGGATTGCATTACAAGACCCAGATGCTGAGCTGAGAAAATTTTCTTTCCAGCAATAGCATCTGGCTCTTTGGCAGCCTGTGTTTGCCCTTGTGTTGGCTGCATAACAGTTGTCTTCAGGCTGTGAAATGGTTAGGATGCTGATGTGATATCTTATTCACTTGAATGCTATTCTTTTTAGCTTTGTTATGTTATTTTTCACACTTACAATATTTTATGAACAAAATTTGTTGGGAAGCATGATTGATATGTGATATAATACTCAATATCAAAATTTTGAAATTTTTTTTGTCTACATAAGAGGTGCCAGTCAGATGAGACAAATCTCACATTTCTACTCTTGTAGTTTAAGAAAATAAAATGTTTTTGCCTTGTTCCTTATTTCTTTCTATATACAAACATATGCAATTTTGACCCTTTATATTTTTTCTTTGTTAAATTATAATAACAATACTAATTATAATAATGTTGTTAATAATTAATAATAATTAAAACTACTACTCTTAACTACTATTTACAAAATGTTTCTATGCTACACAATTTTTTTTTTGAGACGGAGTCTCGCTCTGTCGCCCAGGCTGGAGTGCAGTGGCGCGATCTCGGCTCACTGCAAGCTCTGCCTCCTGGGTTCTCCATTCTCCTGCCTCAGCCTCCCGAGTAGCTGGGACTACAGGCGCCCACGACCACGGCGGCTAATTTTTTTTGTATTTTTAGTAGAGACAGGGTTTCACTATGTTAGCCAGGAGGGTCTCGATCCAGACCTCGTGATCCGCCCTCCTCGGCCTCCCAAAGTGCTGGGATTACAGGCGTGAGCCACCGCGCCCAGCCCACAAAATTTTAAATTTAATGCCATTTAGTCTTTACAAGATTTTACCATGTCTAACACATTCTTCACTTACAAATGAAACAAATTTGGAAGATTTGTAGTATCTAATCAAGAGGGTGTTCAGGAAGGAAGGTAGTCATTATCAAAGGGACCATAGTAGAAATTGGTTCTAGAGCAGGGACTTTAAATTTTTTTCAATATGTCAACTACACCAGTCAGAGTTTCATACCAGCCTCCCTTCCTCACCTTATATCCATCCCTCCTGTGTGCCTTCTGGTCTAGTCTCATGGGAGAAATTATGCCTGATTTGTTCAGCTGCCATTCCAATAAGTGGTGCGCCCCTCCTCACTCTCACTCTGTTTGCATTCTTCCATTAAATAAAAGCCAACTTACATTTCAATTTCCAATAAAGCAGAGGGATTTCTGGAAATGAAGAGGTATGGGAAATGTCTCCTCTACAGGTCTAAAATGGGACGCTGACATTTCTACAACCAGATATTCACTGAGCATTTATTGTATGCCAAGCATTCTTTGGAGAACTTTGCATGTATTCATTTATTCCATCCTTACAAAACCCTATGGCATAAACATTATTAGGAGGCCCATTTTATCAGTGAGTAAACTGAGATATAGCATAGTTATGTCCTTTCCAATGAAATGCAATAGTGAACATTAGAGACAGATGTTACCCAAGTCACCAAGCATCTGCAGCCCACCCTGTTAACATCTGCACCATGTGACTCCTAACTTATTCCTTGGTTCCCCAGAAGTGCTTAAAATCTTGGCTATAGAGGATGGTAAAAATTTCTTTTAACTACTTTGATTATCTGTATTTCAGAGAAAATTTGTGTATCTTATTCTAGATATCCTACATTTTTAAACATCACAGTTTTCTTAACAGTGTCTTTTAAATATTTTTAGATTATAGAGAATATACCAAATAGAATTTGAATTATTTTTTCTTTCCTTCTCTCTGAATCATCTATTTATAGACACAAACAGGTACCCTCTCTCTCTTTCTCTCTCTCTCTCTCTATATATATGCATATATACACATATAGTCTCTGAATAGACATATATATGTCTACAAACATACATGTATTCATATACACACAAATATAGAGAGAAGATAATTCTGCTTCTTACTTGCCACATGTTCTGAATGGCTTTTGTTTGTCAACATAATCAACACCTAAATAGCTGTTGTTCTTTCCTAAATAGTTCATTCTCAAGATACAACAATTTTACATTAAATAAAGTTAATTTTTAATGGCCTTGTGGTATAGAGGAGATACAACATGTGTCCTTATTACCAGAAATGACTATTTTCAAGAGGTGGCCAAACACTGTGGAGAGAAAAATTCCCTGTGACACCTGCAAAATACCTAAATTATGTATGAAACAATGTTGCAGAGCTATTAAATATTATTTATATCATTGTACTACAGGTAGAAAATTATTTTACCATGCCACTTACTTTATTTTCCTAAAAAATATGCCAAATTAACATTGCCTTTTGAAATATTAAAGTGACTAAGTACTATTTCTGGACTAGACTGTGCTGAATAATTGCCTCAGATATCCACTTAATTTTGAATAGCTTTCACGGCCTTACTTTCATGAGTTGTCTTAAATCTCAAAGAAGTGAATACCAATGACAACTGGCAAAACATATTTACAGCACTTGACACAAAGTTAATACCTTCAATTTACAAAGAGCCCCCATACAAATTTAAAATCAAAGAATGATTGAATCAATAAAAAGTCATCCAAGGATAGAAACTTGCAGTTCACAAAAAAAGATAAACAGCCCATAGATTTATGAAAAACTACTTATATTTATATGGTATGTTTATGTAAAATTTATAAATATTTGTATTCTATTCATTACACTGTTATTAGGAATAGCAAAGCAAAATAATGGAAATACCTAAAGTGTCTATGGAGAGATACCTAGATGCTTATCTAAATAACTTGTGGCACTGTATATAATGGAATAATCTGTAAACATTAGAAACACTGAGGACCGATATATGAAAAAAACCTCCAAAAGTGTTAAGTAAAAAATGCAAAGATCTATGCAGTATCTATATTGTGCTCATTTTTGTGTTCATAAAGAACTTAGAAGACAACGTATACCTATACACGCATACACAGAGTAGAGTGTGTAACTATTTTTTATAAGGAAACACAATGCTGCAGTTCGTGATATAAGCTGAGGTCCCATTAAATAATATGTTTCCCGAAAATATTGCAAAATAATCAGATATATTTAAAAAGAGCTCTGAATATCATTAGAAACAAAAAACCTCTGGCTCTTCCAACATGAAACTTATGTTTTAACTAATTTGTGTTCACTTGACATTAAAAATGAAAAGCAGTACAAAGGAATATCTGATAACCAAATCTAGGCAAAAAGTGTCTAAGTTAGGATACAAGCAAAATTAGTCATCAACTAGCTAAAGGTTTTGAGTAATGAGCAATGTCTCTGGGACTCAGTTTATTTTCTTTTTCACTGTAAATGAAGCTGAGGAATTTGATCAGCAAATTCTCCATTGTAATCACTGTGGGCTGGTTTAGGAAAGTTAAAGTTCACATGTAAGAGTGATTTGTCCCAGCCTTCAATGTGAGTGGGATGTAGATGGGAAGAGCTGAGCTAAGGAAGTAGGGGGAATAAAAGAGAGAGAGAGAGAGAGCAATTTCAGTACAAGAAAGAATTTGACACAAGTTCAGAATCTGTAAGTTAAAGGGTGTACTTTATAAATAGAAGTTGGTACTTATAAAAGAATCTTTAGAGGGACAAATTAGAACATTGAAATGAAGGTAAAGAGCATCTGTACTCCTGCTTGACCTTTGAATTATAATATTATAGAACTTTCCAGATAAAAGAAACCTGATGAAAAGTGTCTGTGTCCTTTCCCCAGTTTTTAATTTTTTTTCTTGTAAATTTGTTTAAGTTCCTTATAGATGCTGGATATTAGACCTTTGCCAGATGCATACTTTGCAAAATTAGGTTGTTTTTTCACTCTCTTGATAGTTCCCTTTGCTGTGCAGAAGCTCTTTGGTTTAATTAGCTCCCATTTGTCAATTTTTGCTTTTGTTGCAATGGCTTTTGATGTCTTTATCATGAAACCTTTGCCCATTCCTATGTCCAAAATGCTATTGTCTGTGTTGTCATCCAGGGTTTTTTATAATTTTTAGTTTCACACTGAAATCACTAGCCAATCTTGAGTTAATGTTTGTATATGGTATAAGGAAGGGGTTCAGTTTCAATCTTCTGCATATGGCTAGCCAGTTATCCCAGCAGCATTTATTCAATAAGGAATCCTTTCCCCTTTGCTTGTTTTTGTCAGGTTTGTCAAAGACAATTTTCGAAAGAAGACATCCATGCAGCCAACAAAAAAGCTTAATATCATGCAAAAAAGCTTAATATCACTGATCATTAGAGAAACGCAAATCAAAACCACAGAGATACCATCTCATACCAGTCAGAATGGCTATCAGTAAAAAGTCAAAAAACAACAGGTGCTGGTGAGATTGTGAAGAAAAGGGAACGTTTTTACACTGTTGGTGGGAGTGTGAATTAGTCAAACCGTTGTGGAAGACAGTGTGGTGATTCCTCAAAGATCTAAAATCAGAAGTACCATTCAACTCAGCAATCCCATTACTGGGCATATACCCAAAGGAATATAAATTTTTCTACCATAAAAAACACATGCACACATATGTTAATTGCAGCACTAGTCATAATAGCAAAGACATGGAATCAACCTAAATGTTCATCAATGGTAGACTAGGTGAATAAAATGTGGTATATATACATCACGGCATACTATGCACGCATTAAAATGAATGAGATCATATCCTTTGCAGAAACATGGATGGAGCTGTAGGCCATTATCCTCAGCAAACTGACCCAGGAACAGAAAACCAAATAGCACTTGTTCTCACTTTTATACCCGGGAGCTAAATGATGAGAACACATGGACAAACGGAGGGGAACAACACACACTGGGCCCCGTTGGAGGGTGGAGGGTGGCAGGAGGGAGAGGATCAGGAAAAATAACGAATGGGTACTAGGCTTAATACTTGGATAATGAAATAGTCTCTACGACAAATCCCCACGACACAAGTTTACCTACGTAACAAAGCTGCATATGTACCCCTGAACTTAAAACGAAAGCTAAAAAAAGGATATAGCGATAAATAAATTTCAACAAATAAAAGCAACAGTAAGTTTCAACAAATAAAAAAATAAACCTTAGAGATGATTGAATTCAAACTTTTATTCAGGAACAACAGATAAGGAAAGTTTAAATGTACATATTTATTATACTATGAATAATTTGTATCTAAGAATTTTTCAGTGCCATATCTCTAGCCCATCTTTAGGTATACTGCTTGTACAAAGAGGTCACTGATTGAGTGGTTGTTGAATTAAATCCTTTGTGAAACGGCCGGGGGCGGTGGCTCACGCCTGTAATCCCAGCACTTTGGGAGGCCGAGACGGGCGGATCACGAGGTCAGGAGATCGAGACCATCCTGGCTAACC
>NW_012109519.1:280908-291019 GCF_000951045.1 Mandrillus leucophaeus | reverse complement strand
ATTTGTGAAACAACTATGTATTATCTACTGTGTGCCTAGTACTATTATAAAATCTGGAGATCATCCAATAAGCCAAGCAGACAAATTACATGCCTCATGGAATTTATATTTTAAGAAGGAATATAAGAAAATAAATGACTATAAATTCATGCAAGATTTATAGGAAGGGCTTGGAGAAAATTAAAGCAGGATAAGGGAAAGAAAGCATGTTCTTGTGGGTAGACATTATTTTACATTAAGTGGTCAAAAAAGCCTAACTGATAAGGTTTCATTAGATTAATGAAATGAATGAAGTGATGGAGGCAACAGAGAAAACGTCTGGAGTGAGAATGACCCAGGCAGAGAAAACTGCAGAAGTTGAGGCTGGAGTGTGTTTGGCACGTTCAAGGGCCAGCAAGATAGCTACTGTGAATGGAGCCAAGTGAATGAGAAAGGCAAGAGTTGAAGATGAGTTCACAGATTCACTCAGGCCCAGATCATGTAGAACCTGGTGGGCTGCTGGAAAAACTTTGGGTTTTGAATTAATTCTTTAAGGTCCTACAAGTAACTAATGGAATAACTCCAAACCAGCACTCTTGACTTTCCCTGAGTAATTATTATTTAAAATAACTAGCAGGCTTTATCCAAGAAGATGTAAATTATGTCACCTACTATGTTATTCATTTTGCCCTGGATACTAGAAGCCTGGGAACAAAATTAATGTTTAATAACAATAATTGGCTTATTTATATTGGTTAACATAAGTATTGCTGATTCTTTCACATGGGTTTGATTTTTCTACGGTTTTAACAGACAGATACTTTTTATTATTTGAGTCACTTGATTTATTTTGGAAAAGTCAATCCTTCAAGAGAAATAACACTAGCAAACAAAGGAAATAAATGTCAGGAATTGTCTTTAAGGTAACATTTCACTTGTGTGACGTTAAAAGTTTCCTATCAATGTGTCTATTTAAGTGGATGTCACATCACAGTTAAATGGAGATTTTTTTACAAAATCGTGATTTACAGAGCATCTGCTGATGCTAGAGGAATTCAGGCATGATCAGTACCTTTGCTAGGTTGATGGCAGGACAACTCGACCAATGTCGTAACCACTTCCTTACATGACCCAGGTACAAGAAGAGGATGAGTAGCAAAAAAACTCCATTTTATTGAAATTGAAATCAGATTTTAGAAAAGTATTAGAAAAGTAGGCTTAGGTTATATAATCTTTTTCTCCCCCTACTAAAGCCTAAATATTTTGCCATAATTGTAAACTTGATGCCAAGAACAACACTTACCTTTGCAGTTATCACTGCTATCATCTTATATTTTGTAAGTTTCTGCTGGAATATTAATATGCCATTCTTCTTTCTCAGTGGCCAAATGAATAAAAGCTGTTTTGTAAGGAAAAAAAATCAAAGAAAGAAAGAATAATGTGATGAAAATAACATTTTACAAATATTTGTTTCTTGAATAATTTTGGAAATGTTGCTTATAAAGACTATGCTCACGTTTCAGCTCCTCTCTCTTCTCTCAGAAATGAAGCATTTGTACTACCCATTTCTTTCCTAGGCCCCTACCAGTCCTTTCCTGGGAAGAATCACAGATTTAGACTTGCCCCACAAAATGACTTAATTTCTAATCTTCCATTTTCCTACACCAAGAATTGCTTCAAAGAAGCATAAGTGAATCTCCTGGGTGTAACACTAACATTTTGGACTCTGTTAAAATGTTTAAAAAATTAATACAATGTAAAAAATTGTAATGCAAATTTTGATCTTCTGGGAAGAAAGACAAAGAACAATGCAAAAATGATGTCTACATTTTAAGTCAACAGAGTATACATGTTTTCCTAGAGGCTCTATAGTTTTCATGGCCAGTTTAGTAATCATGCAAAGTACTTAGTTAGAAGGAATGATTATTATATCATCATAAGCATGTTAATAATACAAACAGCAAATTACAGCAATCTCTGTAATTATACGTACAGTTCCTATTAAAAATTTACATGCCTTCGTCTGATTATGCTCAGGATAGAAACTAGTTGCATATTACCAAAGGAAAAATGCATTTCAAGCTAAAATTAGTCTAACCATATTAAATAGAAATACTTAGACTATCCAATGACCTACAAGCTATGTTTCATATTAAACATGCTTCACCATTTAGGTACACAATAAGAGAAACGATTCAGCTGCTAAGAGAGAAGCAGATGGTGAAAGGTACCTGCTGACCAAACAGGAACAGCAGGGTGGAATCAGGGCGGGTCAGCTCATCTGGAATGGATGCTTGCAATTGTCATTACACACATCAATTGTTTCTGATACTACTGTATGTCATGCAGTGCCCAGGGGCCGTATGGCTTTCCTTGAAACATTTAACATAAAACTGCTGAAATATAATTTTGGCTTCACATTCTGAAAAGAGTTCCTAAGTCCTCACAATAAGAAATTAATGTTGCCAGCATTATATTATTTTAATTAAGCATCCTTCTCTTCTGTAAAGATACAAGAGCCTTGTTTGATATATTTCCAATTTGTCTGCTAATTTACAAAACCAAAATGATACTGTATTATTGTTATAAAGTTAATCAAGACTTTAATGGGACAGTTATGTTACGATCAAGGATTTTTTATTTTTTTCTTACTATAATGTATGTGTTCAATGAGCTGATTATGCAGTGTGACAATGATTTCACTAATTACAAAGTTATTACTGTATCTCTAATGGGAAGAAATTCCAGCTTCCTAAGTTGCATATTTAAATATGGAAATCTAATTCCCAGGGAAAATTTGCAAACAAAAAATATATTTAAAAACCCATTAAATATTAGTTTTGATTATATATTTGTATCAATACATCATTTTGTTTCCAGTCTTTTTGTCACATAATGTAAATTTTATTTTGCAAATATAATTATTTCAAGTGATTTATAGAATTATAACTGTAAAGAGGAGACACCTATAAAATGTAACAATTGACATTGAAATGCTCTAGCTAAAAATATATAAAACATCTAAGAGAGAGCATGGAAATGTGTTGTGTCTCTATTTCAACAAAAATATATATTTTAAGTTTCTGTTAAAACAAAAGAAGTTGACAAGCTTCATATTTTAGTTTTCGAATTTTACTTTCCACATATTTCAGATTTTAGAAATTGACAAAATCTATTAATGGAGATTTTAATAGATAAAAATAAGTGAAACATAAGTAAAATAGAAAGGGAATGGGAAATAACCCATGTTCATTTACAGAAAAATCCATACCAATTTAGTTTTTGTTTCATGTTTAACATTTGTTTTTTTTCATTCTCCTCTTGTCACTAAACTTAGAATGTAATTCCCAAAAGTACAGGGGTTTTCTCGGTTTTATTTATAGGCTGGTATTTGGAAGACGCACAATAAACATTTTTTGAATATTAGAGTTTTATTTTCTTAAGATGGGGTCTCATTATGTTGCCCAGGCTGGAGGACAGTACAACCTTCAACTCCTGGTTTCAAAGGATCCTCCTTCCTCAGTCTCCTGAGTAACTGGGACTACATAATCTAATGTTATTGTCAACATTTCTGCATTTTCATATACATGTCCCCAGTTTAAAACAAATTGTTTTTACTTGTTATCTGTTATTTTAAAACACCAATTTATTAGTAAACAAAAAAGTAATACTAAAAATTAAAAATATAACTAATTTACCAATTATTCTTTTTTGTGAACATATTACTAAATATGCTATAATGAATTGTTGGATGGTGAAATATACAAAACATAAAACTGTGCACTAGGTTTGTTTGTAGTGTTAGTCTGGACCTATTGCTTTGGAAAGCAATTAATTCTATAGTACACAAACAATTTCTGGGTATGTATTACACAACCATTTTCTGGCTGGTTTCCCAATTCTCCCAGAAATGGTCTCCATTTGATTTACTGCAGAGCCTACCTTTAAACAGTGCATCATCACCTCATTTTGTCTTTGCTTAACAGAGACATAATATTTATCAGTTTTTAAAAAATTAGGCATCGATTATTATACCCCTCTATGGTACTACTCCTGTAGTGTTATAGATAAATCTCAAATTATTAAGTAATTCAAATAACCGAGAAATAGTTCTACAAAAAGTGATCGTTTTGGTGAATTATCATCACTAGCTTTATGGCTATGTCATATCTTCCTCATCATTATTTATTGTTAATCTACTTTTGTTTCATGGGCTTACATGGTGAGGTAAGACATCGTTTAACAATATCTTATTTCTGTCCATTTATTTTTGCATTTTTATATTGTTATTTGTGTATTTGTATGTTATGTTATTTGCACAAATGTAATTAAGCCAGTCTTAATCACCATTAAGGATTATATACCTGGGCTTTAAAAAGTTTGTGTTGTTATTTGTTTTCCAATTCACTTTTAATTTTAGTTTCTTTGTGGCCCTAATAGTAATGTAAGAGTACAAAGCACTCATTGACCATTCAAAAAAATTGATTAGGTAATAATTTATCAATGCGCAAACCTAGAAATCATAATAAATATTAGAAGAAAATAAAACCCCTGCTACTTGGAAACTAAACAAAAAAGTAACAGCCTTCTTAGATGAAAAAAAAAGATATCAATGCCTAAATAAATGAATATTAAAAAAATTAACAGTAATAAATTTTATCTGAATACACCAAATATAAACAAAACAATGCTTAGTGGAAAAAATCACTATAATTTATTAGAAGCTATAAAAAAACATTTAACACAATTGATTAGGTTCACAAAAGCTTGGATCTTTAACACCTAACCTCCAATTTAAATTATAGATAATGCAATACTTAAGTATAAAAAGTAAAGACCATTGGGTATTGTGACATTTTGGTAATAATGTTTGAGAATATTTTAAATGCATTTCATTGTCGTGCATCTATCAAATGAATTTTGTAGATGACAATATATAATATATATTATGTTCTGTGTCACATGAATACTTGCATACTGCTGAGAGTTTAATACATAGTACATGTACAGGCATTATCACAGCTTTTAGAAAATAATTCAAAATGCTCATAACTTTTAATCTAATAATTCCTACTTATTGAAATTGCATATATAGGCAATTTATCATCAATTTTTCTTAAATATTAAAAAATTAAATCCACATATTTCAAAACCTATAATAAAGTCTAGTAGTTGTACAAACACTGATTGTAACAAAAGTTACAATGTGACTATTATTTATGAAATAATATCGAATGCAGAACTTAGAAAACATTTGTAATAACATTATAATGTAAACTGTCAGTACCTATAATAATTTTATAAAAATATATTAATTTAGACCAAGAGGAAAGTGCTATAGGGGAATGATCATGAAAATAAAAGGGTGGTACAGTTTTAATTTTTAAGGTTTTCCATGTTATTATAGTACTATTTTGTATGAATATAAATACAATGCTTTAAAAAAAAGTACTGTAATTAGGATTTTCCAGAGAAACAGAATCAGAAGCAGAATAGGATGTTTATATATACATATAGGCAGAGATTTATAAGAAGAAATTGGCTCACATGATTATGGAATCTAGCAAGTTCAAAATCTTCAGGGTGGGCCAGCAAGCTGGAGACCCAGAAGAACCAATGTTCTGGGTAAGTCCAAAGGTTGTTCAGCAAAAGCCTATATGGCAGATGAAGTCCAAATGGTATCTGCTCGAGAATTTTCTCTTGCTTGCGGAAAGCCTGTCATTTTTGTTCTATTTAGGCCTTCAACTGCTGCACAAGGCCCACAACACAATGGAGAGAAATCTGTTTTACTCTAAGTCCACTGATTTAAAGTTTAATCTCATTCAAAATGAAGCAGCTACGTTGTCTGGCGCCAAGAAAATTTAGGAGACGGATACACACGAGGAGTTGAAAAGTAAAGGTTTAATAGGCAGAAGAAAGAGAAAGGAGAACAATTCTCTCTCTAGTGAGAGAGAGGGGCTTCTGGAAGGGAAGGATGGGCCTCCTGTGGAGTTTGCCAGATTTCATAGGCAGGTTTGAGGAGGCAGTGTCTGATTTTGGTAGGGCTCACAGATTGTTTTGATCAGGTGTGACATTTACATAGCCCGTATGGAGGGCTGGCCACCCCATCCAATCTTATTATGCAAATAGGCTCTCCACTTGACTGGCACCATCTTGTCTGCTCCTCACTGTACACATGGCTGGCAAGAAGAAAAGATGGGGCCGCCATTTTGAACATGCCTAGTCCCTGGTAGTATTCCTCTGCTGGCATCTCTATCTGTGGCTCGATTTTAGAGGCTGCTCTTTGTTAGAAAGGAAAATCATTTGGGCTGCTTTTCCTTAAAAGGAAAACATTACCAAGGACTTCCATACCCTCACTATCTGAGTTATTTCTTTTTAATTCCTATATCAAAAATACCCTCATAGAAACACCAAGAATAATTTTTGACCAAATATATGGGAAACCCATGGCCTAAGCAAGCTGGCATATGAAATTAGTCATCACAGATACTATCTTACCTTGAAGAGAAAACATTTCTCCATCACTTGAATAACAAAACTTACCACAGTGGACACTCTATGGAAGGTCAGGGTTGAGAAGGGAAACACAACTGTGAGAGTGTGTCAAGCAGAGATCACAGGATGGCAAGGAATGATATGGAAAATAGGAATTTTTAGATATAGCTTGAAAAATTATAACATTCGTATAAACGTTTGTCAAAATCCTAGACTATGTTGAAATACAAAGTAGGTTTTTATAGAGGAAGAGGATAGATGGTCAGAAGCACGTGTGGGGGTTGTCGTAGCATGGCACATTGCTTTGAAGAGTAGAAATTCAGGAAGAATGTAGTCACCGGAGAACCAGAGACAGGAATGGCTCCGAGGAAATTTAGGGCAGATCCAAGAGCAAATTGTCACTACTGATGTCATGAGCTACTCACCTGAACCTTGCTTTTTTAAGAAAGAATTGGCTCAAGAATGTGAGGTGTGACTTCATCAACATGTGATAGTTATGTGATACATTTTGAAAAGTCAGAAGATGTTGAATTGAATGACTATCATATAATAAATGACAATTCTCCTGGCCCATTGATGTACAGAAGTTTCTGTATTATGGCTTTGAAAAATGAAGGAAGTAACTGAGTCATAAATCAATGAGGTGGTGATGCACCCAATTTTTGATCTTTGAACTGTGGTTAAATTCAACGAAGTTGTTTTAGTACGTTCTCTTGCTGCTGTGAAGAAAAACCCAAGGCTGGGTAACTTAAAACTTATTTTGACCTCTGCAACAATTTTCTTCCTTTTACCCACTTCTTACCACTATTTTTTTTTGTTTAGAAATTTGGTTCCCCACAGTTACTCAGCTAGAGATTGTCACAAGTGCCATTTTCTTTCTGTTTTTGTCATTCTCATAGACAACATTGATACTGTGCTATTTTCCCAAAGATGTTATTTTAATGGACATTACACTGGTGAATTTGGCAGCAACAACACAAACAGCAGAGTTGGGAGAAATGTGGCTGTTTGTATTGAATCTTTTGGCAGAGATACAGGCCTTAGATTTACTATCCCCCACTGCCTCATCTGACTTGTTTTTATTGTTTTTACAACACAGGAAGATGCTTTTGGTGTCCATAGGCCAAACTTTAACTTGCCATAACCCCTATCCCAAAGGCCTCTATGCTTGGGTTTATCCTGATCCTTGATGCTACTGCACATACTTTAATAAAATCATAATAAAATGGATCTTAAAATACAAGTCACACAATGCAAATGTTTCCTTTTTCTTGTTCCTGCTTCAATCTGTGCTTTAGGAATGTTTTCAGTGCCAAATCCGGTGCCTTTGGAGTGGGTCCCCAAAGATTTCTGAACTTTCTATTCTAGCTCTTTGAATAAATGAGACAGCTAGAATTGGCAGGATTTAGTCCTCATCTTCGAAGCCTCAGGGAATGAGACTACTAGTCTTTTCCTGGTGTTAGCTTTGAAGTTCTTGTTTATTTTTTGTTTAAATAGTGAAGGTTTGGAATCAGAAGATGTATGATGCCTTATACTACAATTTTCTCAATATATAATTAAAAAATGATCTTGATTTTTAAAATATCTTTTTTCTCACATATAAGGAGAAAATATTTCTTGTTTGGTTGTTGTGATGACTAAATAGCGTAATAGAGGTTGAAATGTTTTGAAAACTACAAAGAAGACCAGTTTAACAGCATGTGAAGTGCTACCAATATAAATTCCATTATAATTTATAGATAATTAGAACACATATGAAAATACGCTTAACTTTCTTGAGCAAAGAGTAGTCTTTAAATAATAGACTTAAAATTAATTAACTAAATACTCACCTAGTTTCTCTTTATATGTTTGTTATAATTTCTTAAAAATCTGAAGGAAACATCATCATTAAAAAAACTCTGGTTCATTTCTGTTATTTCAAAAGGTTTTATGGGAAGCATTCTATGTATTTGAGAAGAATGAACCATAGTCACACATGGGTGATTGTACCTCCTAACCCAGAAGAGCTGTTCAATAAGCTAGATTTATGTCTATAGCATATTTCCATAAAGGGAGGGGAAAAACTTTGATTTATTTGTATGTTATTTTTGTGTACATTGAAAGAAAAAACATGGCAAATCATAAAACACTTATTGATAAGCAATTTATCATTATGAGGGAGAATCAGAAATATGTGGCCAGTAATTTTGATATCTGATATGCATTTATTTATCAGTTTAGCAGCTGTTCCATGTTAATTCCAAAATGAAATTGAAGTCACTTATCAGCTTCCAAAAATATCTCATATTGCTGGCATATATGCATAACATTTTTATATATTATCTCATTTATTGCAATTTAGTCATTGTGCATTGAATTTTCAAGATAATTAAATAAAGATTCAGTGGCTCACTTCATCAGACACTATAGAATTGGTTAATAGAGAAGTAGGAAAGGAAAGTCAGGTCTCTTGACGCAAAATGTGTCATTCATCACATAACATCACACACAGACACTTCAGAGACAAGAATTAGCATGTTGTCCTTTCAGTATTTGTATTGTTGATTTAGTCAGCAGTAAATTTGAAATGAAAGATGCAAAGCTCAATCTCTGAGAAGTATGATTTTAAAGAAAAAAAATTTGTTATGAAGTATCTTAATGATTAGTGAAAATCAAAATTAACCTTTCGGAGATAGAAAATTAAAAGTAGGAGCCATAGAGTCATCTCTGAAAATATCAAAGACTAAGTCAACTCTTGCTCTCAAAGCCTCTAATTCAATATGGTCTGCAAAAAAGCATCATGAAAGCAGGAAATACTATATTTTATTCTATCTGATCTCTCTAAGAGCTGAACATATTTCTTTATATCTAGTAGAAGACAGATGTATTAGGGTTCTGCAGAGAAAAAAGCACCAATAAGAGACAGACAGATGATAGGTATATTACAGGGATTGGCCCACCCCATTATAGAGGCCAAGATGTCCTATCATCTACCATCCACAAACTGGAGAACCAGACAAGCTGGTTGCATGATTTCCTCTGAATCTGAATGCCCCAAAATAGGAGTGCTAATATTGGAGGCAATAGAAGATAGATGTCCCAGCTGAAATAGTGAGAGAGTAAATTCAGCCTTACCCTGCCTTTTTGCTCTATTTAGACCCACAGTGGATTGGAAGATACCTACCAACATTAGTCAAGGGAGATCTTCTTTACTCAGCCTACTGAATCAAATGCTAATCTCTTCCAGAAACATCCTCACAGATGCACCCAGAAATAATGTTTTGTCAGATATCTGGGAATCCCTTAGACTAGTCCAGTTGACACATAAAATTGGGAATCATACAGATCACTGCATTTCTGAAATTGAATTCAAACACATCCAAATTTCAGTGACCCAGCCCTATTCTTGACTCAAAATTAACTTTTCTGAAGCATTTAGAAATATAAAAATGCTTCAGAAATCATGTTAAAATACTACACATGAAAATATCTCTCTGATGTATGAAGCCTTAAATTTTGTAATTTATCATAATATTAAAGCAAATCACAAGAAAACAGATTTTTATTCTCTTTGAAGCAATTGTGAATGGAAGTTCATTCATGATTTGGCTCTCTGTTTGTCTGTTACTGGTGTATAAGAATGCTTGTGATTTTT
>NW_012109519.1:268182-279073 GCF_000951045.1 Mandrillus leucophaeus | reverse complement strand
GAACTTAAAGTATAATAATAATTAATAAATAAATAGAAAAAAAAAGAAAACAGATTTTTTTTTATTCTGAAAAACAAGCAAACAAAAGACATTGAACTCCAAGACAAATTGTTATGGAGCTAAATAAAATGCAAATGATTACTTACATTTATAAATGTAAGTACTCTAAATCTCAGCAATTATACTTCACAAGTCTTAAAAATATTAAACCTTTAGTGCAAAATAAATAACTAATGCTATAGTGCATCTTAGATAATTTTAAGAATGCAGTAGATTGCAATAAATATCTCTTTGGCTTCTTTCACTTCAGCACTAAGCTAGATGTTAAGGAAAATGTATAATTTTAGAATTTGTGTGAGGTCAATAAGAAGAAATTATAAAAATGGAGAATGCATCATTGTTAGCACAAAACCAAAACTAACTTCAAGAGATTATACAGAGAAGAGTCAATTGCCTTTGAGAGATGTGGATTTGGGAAAAGTCATCCAGGAAGAGAGGACATTAAGCTAGATTCTGCTGGACAAATATGGCAGTGCCTAACAGTCATGCAGAAGGAAATTTCCAAAGGGAAACATTATATGATAAGGTAAAGAATTTGAAAATACAGATATATTTAAGCTGCTCTATACTGCAGGGTCTATATTTTGTATGAGACATAGAAGAGTTCAAAACAAAACAATTTTTCCGTGGTGTATTAAGGGCCTTGGATTTTATTCCAAGGTAATAGGGAATTTATAGTGAGATTTTAACAATAAAAATTATATTATTAGATTAGCATTTCAGAAAGAAAACTGGCAGAAACAGGATTTTTTTTTACCAAATATGGTAAAGCTGTCAGAGTCTCTGACAATATGGCTCACTTTAACTGAATAGAGTTTTGCCCATTCCATGCATTGGACTTTATGTAATCAGGAATCAAACATATTGTAATAAACCACTGAAATTTGGGAATTTATCTCTTACAATAGCTAGCACTACTTTGCTATGTAAAGGCATTGGTACCCTGAAGTTGGGTGGGACTGCAACAGAGATCCGAATACACAACATTGTTTTGATTACTAAAAAAAGAAAAACTTGTGTAAGAATTATTTAGCTTGTGAACAATATAAAGGAATGATAGAATTCAGATTTGTGCAACTTTGCTGGATTAGAAAACAAAAAGCACTCTTTGAGAATCCAAATGATAAAAAAAATAAAATTGAGTAAGATTTTTAAGAGAAAAAGAACCTGGCCGAAAAGTTCTGATTAAGGATTTAGCCTTTCCAGTCAAGTCTATTATTTCAGATCGCCTAGGGCTACCACCATTAATCTGAGACAGACGCATGGGAGTAAGGAAACAAATAATCAGGTTGGAGAATTATGTCTGGGAAATAACTCTGGTTGTGTTTTCTTGGATTTGAAACTTGCTGGAAGTAGATAGATTAGAACCTAGTAAGTACTTGAGAAAAGTGTATTATCAATGAAACTATAAACTCACACTAATACATTTTGACTCTTTGATTCCAACTTTCACTGGCAAGAAGCTATCTAAAAATAATGGCTAAAACACTGTACAGTTCTCAGAGGAATGCCTCTCAACATGCATTTCAGTCATGGCCACAGTGGGTAATAGACATGCAATAACATACTGACTTGAGAAAAAACAATAGATAAAATAATTCTTCCCACAAAGTATAATCAGTATGTAATCAAAGACTTCCCCTGTCTTCAGGGTAGGAGATTTAGTGATATCCACCAAAAAGAATTTCAAAATTATTGAGCACCATGACTTTAGTATCTTCCATTTTAGTCTTTCTAAATGGGGTGTGTGCATGTGTGTGCGTGCTTGTGTGTGTGCGTGTATGTGTGTGTGTGTGTGTGTGTGTGTGTGTTGAGTGGTGGCAAGTACAAAGATACTTCATTTTTAGTTCCTGGAATTATTGAGATCACATACCAAAAACCGAATTAAACACTGTGCATCATCTAGATATTGTGGACTTTGAGCTAGCTGCTGTGATTACAAGGCACTTTGAGCCATCTCTCTTAAAGACGAAGTTGAATGTGTTCCATGTACGGAAAGAGGAGAAAATTAATATATATATTTTTTAGCATGAAGGGTGGGTTATGTTGTTCATTAAAGCATTTGCATCATGGTACACAGCTATACAGTATGTTCTTACCTTTCTCATAGGCATGTGTGAACAAATCCTGTACCAGTGGATTGTAGGCAAAGAGAAGGTATGCAATTTCCATTTTCTTTCTCTGTCCACTAACTGTATGCAGATATTCCAGCAGAGGATCCTGATACCAAAAGGGATTGCAGAGCCACAGGTTGAAAACAGCAGAGACTCCATGGTTCCCTCAATGATTGCACAGAACAATAACACCATCATCCCTGTGATGGTTAGTATTAAGTGTCGAACTTGATTGGATTGAAGGATGCAAAGTATTGTTTCTGGGTGTGTCTGTGAAGATGTTGCTACAGGAGATTAACATTTGAGTCACTGGACTGGGAAAGGGAGACCCACACTTAATCTGGGTGGCACCATCCCATTGACTGCCAGGGAGGCTAGAAAGAGAAGGCAAAAGAAGGTTTAATGAGCAGACTTGCTGAGTCTTCCAGCCTTCATATTTCTCCTATCCTGAATGCTTCCTGTCCCTCAAACATCAGACTCTCAGTTCTTCGGCTTTTGGACTCCTGGACTTACACTAGTGTTTTGCCTGGTGATCTCAAGCCTTTGGCCACAGACCGAAGGCTGCACTGTCAGCTGCCCTACTTTGGAGGTTTTGGACTTGGATTGATCCACTACTGGCTTCCTTGCTCCCCAGCTTGCATAGCCTATCGTGGGACTTTACCATGTGGTTGTGTAAGTCAATGCTCCTTAATAAACTCCCTTTCATATATACATCGATCCTATTAGTTATGTCCCTCTGGAGAACCCTGACTACTACAATGCTCCATTCCCACCCACCTGACCTGAGAACTAAATTTTATTGCATAAAGCCGTCAAGATTTTCTGTTGTTAAAGCGGCTAGCCTGGCATTGAAGACAGCTTGAAGAACTACCAAACTGAAGTCATAGAAACCACTAGATGTCTCTTAAAATAATCCAGGCAAGAGATAATGAAGGCTTATATTAGATGACAGTAGTGGGTGGGAAGGTAAATCTTATGGTGGATTTGAAATACGTTTATAAGTACATAATATGATATTAGAAGATCAGAAAAAATAATCATAAAACTACAGTTCTGAATTGTATAAACGCTGTTAACTAATATAAAGAAGGAAGAGCAGGCATTGTGAAGAATTGTGAAGAAAATGTTTTATTTTATATTTGAAGTGTCTGTAGAACATTCATTAGGTGAGTATGTGTGAATTTTGAGCACAGAAGGAAAAGCAAGGAAAGAAAAAATAGAATTGGCAATAATAGGCATGTAAGTAAATGGTAGTAAAATAATGGAAATACCTCTTTGAAATTTCCAAAGGGTGGTGGGTAGGATAAAAGGCTAAGTACAGGATGGATGACATTTAGAGGAAACAAAGATAAAAGATACGGCCTAGAAAACTCTCAGTGAAGGGACAGAGAAAAGCTGGATGAGAACCAGAATGTAGTGTATTAAATACATTTTCATGAATATGAAAATATTCTATATCATAAATGATGTGAAATAAGGATTGAATGGTGCCCACCAGATTTCCCAATTAGTAAGGCAACTCGTTAATTTAGCAAAACATTTTTATTTGAATAGGGAAAACAAAACATTGATTTCTAATTCTAGGGAAAGAGTAAATTATGTTTTCAGAAGTAAGAATGAAAATAGAAAAAAAAGACAATGATATTCTATTTTTTTTTTTTTGAGACAGGGTCTTACTCTTTAGCCGAGGCTGGAGTGCAGTGATGCAATCACAGCTCACTGCAACACTGCAACCTCCACCTTCCAGACTCAAACCATCCTCCCACTTCAGCCTCCCAATTACCTAAGACTATAAGCATGTGCCACCGTGCGTGCTCAGCCAATTTTTCCATTTGTTTTGTAAAGAAGAGTGTCACTACATTGCCCAGATTGGTCTCGATCTCCTGGGCTCAAGAAATCCACCTATTCTGGCCTTCCAAAGTGCTAGAATTATGGCCTCAAGCCACTGCATCCCACCAAGACAATGATGTCCTAGTAGATGCTGTGTTTTTACACCAGAATCCCATTTTCCTGGACTCTGTACCCATCTCCCAGCTGCTGTCCATTGTGACTGTTAACAGTAGAAAAGTGTTTCCCTTCTCCGGAGAATTTCTCTCAGCTATCGAAAGCTAGAAATACGTTCCTTCCTCCACTTCCAGAAAAGGCCCATAAATAGTTTCTGCTTATATCAGGTGGAAAAGGCAGTCTCCTTTGCTTAAATAGGAACAACTTTGTGATGCTTTTTATATGTTTCCTCACATGAATCAGGCTAAGGATGGACTTTACTTGACTTGGCGTTTTTGTTTAGCTCTCTCCTACCACACCAATTTGATTCATTCATTTTGTTACAAGTTTTGGTTTTGTTTTGTTTTGTTTTTAATGGGGATCACTCCTTCAGTAAATCACATGCATGTAATCCCTGTCACAAGCTCAGGTTTTAGTTATCCAAGCTTCAGATAATTGGTGCTAGGAGGAGTCATGAGAAAAGGATTTCATGTTGGATAACTCAATGCCCAGATCATAATGACACCATCACTTGTGGTAGGTAAACTACTGATAGTCCCTAGTAGACAGTAGATGTGCAATTGTTAAAACATTTATCTTTGGTCAACTGGGAAGAAATAAAGATACAAGACAAAGCTGTCAGATAAAATGCAAGACACCCAGCTAAATTCAAATTTCAGGTAAACAATCATTTTTCCTAGTATAAATACATCTTATGTACAAGTATGTCCCATAAGTATATCCTAATATACATCTCTTATATTTGTGCCCCACAAATATGTATACTTATGTATACATATATCTAATAAATGTATATTTTATTTCATGCATGATATATACTTACATATGGGACATATTTATACTAAACATTTATTCATTATTTACTTAAAATTCAAATTTAGTTGAGTGTCTTTTATTTTTACTTGTTAATCTGGCAGCCCTATTAGAAGAGGTTCATACAATATAACTGGCATTTGAATTGTATGCAATAAATGGTAATAAAAAGGAGTATGAAATCAGTGGATCTTTTGGAGCACCATTGAGATATTAAGAGAGATATTAACAGGTTCAGAGTAATCGTTCTAACTTTAAAGTAGAATTTGAGAGTCACAGGGCCTCTTTGGAAACATTTACAAAGATCCTCAATTCTGTACAGTTTCCTTAGGCAGTGCAGAGCTAATCCCCTGCAATGGGAGTGGTGAGACCACTTCTACTAGAGTGGAGACGTTTCTTTCACTAGGGGTGGGGAGACTGCTTCCACTAGCAATAAAGATTCTGATCCATTTAGAGGCTCAATGTCCCTGGCTTCATCTAGATTTCTCCACACATCCCTGTTCCGACTTTCAGCACCTAATTCCTTCCCAATCACTGCTCTTACTTTAAGTGAGACACTCTTGGGGGGAGCTCAGATTGTTGTAAGTGAGCCAGTAGAAGGATGAGATTCTGCATTTAACTTTCAATGGTCTGAGGACTGCAGCTCCAGGAGATAAAAGTCTCCTTCAGAACACACATAAAAACTTTCAAGTCATGTTTGCTGAACTTTATTTGGGAAATTTGAATCTCTGATATCATCTTTTCGTTGCCCCAATTTGTCCAGTGATATTAGAATCAACTAAGCAATCTTATTATATTCATTAGTTTGACACAAATACACAGTCACCCAGATTCTTCTTTGTTGTAAGTGGTTGATATTTTGTATACCTCCATCGCTAGAACATGCCATGGACTTTCAGCATTCTCTTTAATACTGGAAAGACAGTGATTATTGTCTTTAAGTCTAATTAGATTAGAAAGCCAATTCCAGAAACCCTAGAACTAAATCAGAAAATTCATCTTTAAAAATATTCTGTTTCTATCATTTATTTTTATGGAGGAGTAAAAATATGTTTCAATTGAACCATTCCCAGTGCCAAAGTCTGTATTTCTCAGAACTCTCTAGAGAAACAGAACCAATATAATGTGAGATTTATTACAAATAATAGGAATTGACTAATATGATTATTGAGGTCAAAAAGACCCAAGATCTGCAGTCGGCAACCTGGAGACCCGGGAGAGCCAGTAGTATAGTTCAAGTCAAAAGGCTGGCAGGCTTCAGTTCCAGAAATGTGTGAAGTTTCAGTTAAAGTCCTATGACCAAACCAACATCTCAGCTTAAAAACAGTTAAACAGGGCACATTCACTCTCTCTCTCTCTCTCTTTCACCCTCTGTTTCTTTCTCTCTCTCTGGAGCTGAGAGATTTGAGCTACAACATGTTGAGCTGGAGTATATCTAGATATGTAGATAGATAAAAGATGATAGATCGATCGATCGATAGATAGACAGACAGACAGATAGATAATAGATAGATACATAGACAGACAATAAATAGGCAGACTTCTACTACCATGGTGGAATAATTGGTATATTTTACCCTCCCATCATGAGCAGCTATTACACTGGCAACTATTTTTAGTACTGGTCCACAGAAGAGAAGAGACCGTTATCCATAAGCAAAGGGAATTCCATAAGATGAATACATGATGGATCCGCCTTTCATCCTGGAACACTTTCTGGACCATGACACGAAGTGTATCCCATTTACAACATGCTGTTATGCTGATCTGGGGAAGAAGAGATTGGAGTTAGGCCTTCTGAAGGGAATCTGAATTTCTATCTTGGAACAAGTTTCAGATCACAGAGCAGGTTGTTAGAGTACAATTAGAGTACAAATGCCATGCTGACCTGAGGAGGAAGAGATGAAAGTTTAGGGCTTCTGAAGGGACTGAAATTCATGAGTCAAGGTGTCTGAGAGGAAGGAGCTTCCCAGGGTAAGAAAGCCTACAAATCTGGTGGATGAAGGAGGCCATCTACAGGTCTTTGGCTAAAGGCTAGACTATGAATATATAGAGTGATAATTCCTGAGGCTTTGCAGAGAGAAGATTCTTCAGTAATAAAAGCTCAAAAGAGCTAACAGAGGATATACATGTTGAGAAAAAGTGTAGATCATGGCCAGCCAGAGTGTACAGAACATGCTGAGTACATCAGGCAATCAATTGAGGCCCTGGAAAGGTTAGACATTAGAAGTAAGGGCTGTACCCTAGAGTAGTTATTGCACTCAGAATAAGATCAAGATAGGAATGGACTAAGCCCAATAAGAGTAAAGTTATCCAGTAGTTATTTAACTGTCAGAACAAAAATTGATAGCTTTTAAAAGAATTTGGGAGGTTGAGGCAAAAGGATCACCTGAGCTCAAGCATTCAAGACAAGCCTAGGAAATATAGCAAGAAGGTATCTCCACTAACAAAAAAAGGTAAAATAATTCTGACTTTCTATAAAATCTCATTCACAATGCTCAGTTTATATAGTTTGCTATAACAAAGTACCACAAACTAAATGACTTAAAAAAACCAATATTTTGTATTGAAGTTTTAGAGGCTAGGTCAAAATCAAGATGTCCACAGGATAGGTTCCTTTTAAGGGCTGTGAGCATATCACCAATCCATACGTGGTCTTCTTCCTGAGTGTGTGTCTCTCTCCAAATTTCTCCTTTTTTTTTTTTGTAAAAATACCATACATGCTGAATAACTTCATTTTTCATTAATTAACTCTGTAAATATTTTTGTCTCCAAATAATGTTACATTCTGAGGCTTTGGGATTTAGGACGTCAACATTTAAATTCCTAGAGAACACAGTTCAAACCATATCACCAAAATAAAATAAACTAAAATATATCTATTGATTCGAGGAAGCGTGAAAATGTGACCTGTAATCAATTAAGCTGGGAGTAATCCATAGAAATAGGCCTCAAGAAAACCTAGATGTGGAAATTACCAAACAATGACTTTAAAACAGCTATGATAAATAGGTTCAATGTTATTAAAAATGGAGATATTGACCAGATGCAGGGCTCATGCCTATAATCCTAGCAATTTGGGAGGTCAAGGCAGGCAGATCAACTTAGCTCAAGAGTTTGAGACCAGCCTGGGCAACATAATGGGACCTCCTCTCTACAAAAAATACAAAAATTAGTCAGGTGTGTTCATGTGTACCTGTAGACCCAGCTACTTGGGGGGCTGAGGTGGGAGGATCACTTGAGCTCAAGAGGTCGAAGCTGCAGTGAGCTATGATTGCGCCATTGCACTTCAGCCTGGGTAATAGAGTGAGACCCTGTCTCAAGGGAAAAAAAAAAAGAAGACATAATGTGTAAAAAGAGGAGAATATAATCAAATAAATGAAAACTATTAGAAAGAGGAAAAGAGCAAATTCTAGAAGTCTAAAAATATACAAACACACACACACACACCACACACACACACACACACACACACACACATATATATATATATATATATATATATATATTTCTTTTCCCCAAAGAATGAGCTTAACTGTAGACTGGAATCAGGAGAAGAAAGTAGTGAAACTGAAGATAGATGGGAAGACACAGTAAATAATCTGAATAACATACAATAAAAGTAAATAGAGTTTCAGTGATTTACGAAACAATATAAACTAGTCTAACAGATTAACTGGGGTTCAAAAAGGAAGGAAATAGATAATGAGTATAAAACATATTTGAACAAATAATGTCCAAAAACTCCCCAAATTCGGTGAAAAATATCCTACTAATTTAAAAAGCTCAGCAAAGCCAAACAGTACAGTATACATAAACAGAATGCTGCACCTGGGAATATTGTAATCAAACTGATGAAAACAAAAGATAAAAAATACACCAGAAAATCAGCTTAAGAAGACACAGTGTACAAAAACAAATGACAACTGATAATGCATCTGAAAAAATGGGGTCACAAATACAAAGAAAACATCTTTGAATTGTTGAAAGAAAAACAAAAAAGTATACCCAGAATTCTGCATCCAGGAAAAATATCTTTCAAATGTAATTGCAAAATAAAAATATTGAATAAACAAAAACAGCACCAGCAAGCCCTTTCTACAAAAATGCTAAAGGTTATGCCTACGTAGCTAAAGAAAGATGATGAGAAATCACTTTTAAAAAAGGAACTAATTAGTAGGAAAGAATGAAGAGCACCAGAAATAGTAAATATTTGGGCAAGTAAACAGGCTATTTTTTATCATTAAAAATTTTTAAGATAATTTTTAATATAACTATTACATTGTAGATCTTATAATTCATGAAAAAGTAAATTATATGACAAACTAGTAAAAAGGACAGGAGGGTATTAAATAGAATTATGCAGGTTTTATGTTTTCACATTGTATGTGAAGTGAAACAATATTAACTTTAAGTAAACTATGATAAAAATGCATGTTTAATTCCTATAAGAAATACTGAGAAAATGATAGAAAAAGGTATAGTCCAAAAGCCAGCCAATAAATAAATTAATATACAGTTATGTATCACTAAACAATTGGGATATGTTTTGAGAAATACGTTGTTAGATGTTTTTATGATTGTGTGAAAATCATAGTGTATTTACACAAACCTAAATGGTATAGCCTACTACACACCTAGACTATATGGTATAGTCTCTTGTTTCTAGGCTACAAACCTGTACAGCATGTTACTGCACTGAAGAGTGTAGCCAATTGTAACAAAATTGTAAGTATTTGTGTATTTAAGCATATAAAATGTTCACTAGAACTATGGTATTATAATATTATGGGACTTCTGTTATATATGTAGTTTGTCATTGAGCAAAGCATTATTATGAGGTGTATAACTGTATTAAAAAAAAAATAGTATCCCTAAGAGAGTGTAAAGGAAAGAAGAATGCAAATCAGGTGGGAAAACTGAAAATAAATAGTAAGATGGTAGGCTTAAATCAGATTATATCCATGATAATATTAAAGGTAAAGGGACTAACCCCCTCAATTATGGAGCAGAGGATGTTATACCAGATTTTAAACCCATGAAACAACCGTATGCTTTCCACAAAAGACATACAGTAAACATAGATACATCTAAATCGAACAGTAATAGATGAAAAAAGTCAAAGCCACACCACAACAGTCATAAACACAAAAAGAAGCTAAATAGAAATCTAATCATAGAATATTTAAAAAGACAAAGAATAATATATTTTAATTATAAAACGGTCACTATATTAGGAAGACTTAATAGTTCTAAGTGTGGATGCACAAAGATTCAAAACGTGAATAAAAATTGGGAGAACTAAAGACAAAAATAGTCACAGAATCATCATTGAAGATTTTAACATCCCTTTCACGGTAACTAATAAAACTAGAAGAGCAAGTTAATGAGTATATAGAAGACTCGAACAACACCATCAGCCAAGATTACCTAGTTGTTATTTACTGAACACAATACTCAATCCCTACAGGAAAAATTGTTTCCATAGACAAATGAACATTCATCATAATAGAATATAAAGTGGACCCTAAAATGAGTGTCCATATATTTCAAAAAATACTTAAAATCATAAATGTTATGTTCTTGGATATAATTAAGTTAAAATTAGTAAGTTAAATACATCTTGAAAATTTTGAAATTAGCCGGGCGCGGTGGCTCAAGCCTGTAATCCCAGCACTTTGGGAGGCCGAGATGGGCGGATCACAAGGTCAGGAGATCGATACCATCCTGGCTAACCCGGTGAAACCCCGTCTCTACTAAAAAATACAAAAAACTGGCCGGGCGCGGTGGAGAGCGCCTGTAGTCCCAGTTACTCGGGAGGCTGAGGCAGGAGAATAGCGTAAACCCGGGAGGTGGAGCTTGCAGTGAGCTGAGATCCGGTCACTGCACGCCAGGCTGGG
>NW_012109519.1:261355-266002 GCF_000951045.1 Mandrillus leucophaeus | reverse complement strand
TGCCAAAATGTAAAGACCGTCGAGGCTAGGAAGAAACTGCATCAACTAACGAGCAAAAATATTTTCAACTAAATGATTGCAAAACACCAAGAAGCTATGGACTGTAGATAAATTTGTGCTAAAAAAAAAAAAATTTATAGACGGTGATGATCAATTTCATGTGTAAGCTTGGCTGAGTCATGAGATGCCCAGATAACATTACTTCTGGATGTGTTTGTGAGGGTGTTTTCAGAAGGGATAAGCACTTGAATTGGTAGGTTGATTAAAGTAGATGGCCCTCTTCAATGTGTGTGTATGGTTGGGCGTCATCCAATCTTGGTGAGAAGGAGGGAATTCTCCCACCCCGTTTTCTGCCTCACTGCTGGAGCTAGTACATCTCATCTCATCTCATCCCTTTATGCCCTTGAACTATTATTTACACCATTGGCTCCCTTGAGTCTCAGGGCTTCAAACTTACACTGAATGACACCACTGGCTTCCCTGGGTCTCCAGCTTGCAGATTAACAGATAGCAGATTGTGGGACTTCTCAGCTTCCATAATCACTTGAGCCAACTTCTCCTTATATGGAAGGATGGATAGATAGACAGACAGACACATAGACAGACAGATAGATAAATAGA
Organism: Mandrillus leucophaeus; assembly: GCF_000951045.1. Lineage (NCBI taxonomy): Eukaryota > Metazoa > Chordata > Mammalia > Primates > Cercopithecidae > Mandrillus > Mandrillus leucophaeus. The sequence continues at coordinate 265,381 of NW_012109519.1, read as the reverse complement.
TTCTATTCGTCTGTTCCTAGAGCAACCTAATACAAAGGCTCTTTAGGAGAAACAAAAATCAATGATCTAAATTATCATTTTAAGAAGCTAAACAGTTATAATTAAAAGAAGCCCAAATCAAATAGAAGGAAAACAAACAAGAAAAATAAGAGCAAAAATCAATGACACAGGACTTCCACTCCACTTAGGATGTAGAAAGTCACAAGAGAATTTTTCTCCCAATCTGACAATGGGAATAAAGCAGATAGCCTTTTTAAAGAAATCATAGCTTAAAAAACTCCATTAGAATGTTGAGATAACAAATAATCCTAACGTAATGAAAGGGAAAAATGATGAACATCTTCTAAAAGAGAAGTCAATAGTTGCCGTTTGATGATTGCAAAATAATAGGAAGCCAAAAAAGCTGCCATAGACAGGGGTAAGGAGAAAAAAGGTGAACACTAACCGAAAAATTAAAACCTCAATATAATGTGATATGATGCAAGGTGAATCGGCTTCTATCTGTCAACTTCTCCAGAATGCTTCACTGAGTGTTTTTAAGAGAAATTCAGTCAGGTTAGGAAGATGGACAGAGATTGACACTACGGTGCAGGCTTGTAGGGCATGCAGAATTCTAAGGTGGAAAAGGAGAATTAAGAGAACCAAATTTCATGAGCACTCTGGGTCTTATTTAAGTAGCCAACAGTTACCGTCTATGTCTGGCAGAGAGACAAGGGATCCAAGAAGAAACTCTGTGAGACATAGCATTGGAGCATCCCTAAATTCTCAATATGAAAAGTAACACTCTACGATCTCACTTTTATGTGGAATTTTTGAAAAGTTGAACTCATAGAAGTAGAGTAGAATGGTGGTTACCAGGGACTTGGAGGTTGGGTGCAGAGAGTGGGGGAGATATTGGTCAAAGAATACAGACTTTTAGCTGTAAAATGAATAAGTTCTAGGGATCTAAAGGATATCATGTTGACTATAGTTAATGATAATGTACCGTTTACTTAAAACTTGCTAACAGAGTGGATCCAAGTGTTCGTAACACACACACAAAAATGATAAAGTGTTATGTAAGGTGATGCAGTTGTTAATCCACTTGATTGTAGTAATAATTTCTTGATGTATATGCATATAAATTCATTACACATTGAATTTTGATTTGTCTATTATATCTCAATAAACCTGGAGGGAAAAAAAAAGGGAAAACTGAAAGGTAATCAAAAAACATTTTGGGTCTTACATTGGGAGAGGCAGCCCACTAGAAGTGACAGCAACTAGAGTGGAAGAAAGAGGAGAGCTGAGAAGGAACCCCTGATGGGTGAACAACAGGGACTGCTGAAAATTGAAGGCATGAGAACAGAAATAAACCTTTAAGGCACTCAGATCCTTGAAAAGGGAAGACTGGGATACTATCCTCATGTAATTTAGAGCTTGTGGTGGCGAGCTGAATCTAACCAAAGAAACAACAAATTCCAGAACCAGTTCAACTACTGAATGCATTGACTCGACCTTCACACAAGAAGACTGATGGAAGACACACTTTCATCATTCAAATAAAAATGATCAAACATCTAAAAACACAGAAAACATGACCCAGCATGAAGAAATAATATTGTCAAAAGCTTTTTATGCATGGGATGATCACACTTTTTTTGTTCTTATTCTATTAATATGGTGTATTCTATTGTTAAGCCAATCTCACATTCCTGAGATAAATTCCACGTGGTCATAGTGTATTAATATAATGTTTTTTATATGTTGTTGGTCTCAATTTGCTAACATTTGGAGGATTTTTGTGTCTCTTTGTGAGTGATAATTGTCTGTAGATTTGCTTTTTTCTTGTGATGAGTTTGGTTAGCTTTCATATTGAGAGAATTCTGTTAACCTTTGAATGATTTGAGAAGTAGTCCTGTATTTTCTGCAAGAGTTTGTGAATGATTACTTTTGTTTATGCTTCTAATATTTGTTTAATATTTGATGTCATTTAAAGGAAAATCTAGGCTTTTATTTTAGGAAGATTTTTAATTAATAATTCAATTTGTTTAGTTATTATAGGTATATTTAAATTTTCTATTTTATCTTCAGTAACTTTGAGTAATCTGAGTCTTTCTAGTAATTGCATTCCATCCAACTTGCTCAAATTGTTGTGAAAAAGTTGTTCCTATTATTCCCTTATAGTGGTTTTCATTTCTGAAGGGTTTGTAGATCTGTATATCTTTATAGATTTTCATAATTTGTGTCTTCATTTCACATACTTCTAGTGTATTTTTTATGTCAGGTTTTGTGTGCCCAAGATGGCCAAATAGGAACAGCTCCAGCCTCCAGCTCCCAGCATGAGTGACACAGAAGATGGGTGATTTCTGCATTTTCAACTGAGGTACCGGGTTCATCTCACTGGGGCATGCCAGACAGTCAGTGCTGGTCAGCGGGTGCAGCCAGACCAGTGAGAGCTGAAGCAGGGTGAGGCATCACCTCACCTGGGAAGCACAAGGGGGAAGGGAATTCCTTTTCCTAGCCAAGGGAAATTGAGACACACAATACCTGGAAAATCGAGTAACTCCCACCCTAATACTGTGCTTTATCAAGGGTCTTAGCAAATGGCACACCAGGAGATTATATCCCACACCTGGCCAGGAGGGTCCCATGCCCATGAAGCCTCTCTCATTGCTAGCACAGTAGTCTGAGATCTAACTGCAAGGCAGCAGCGAGGCTGAGGGAGGGGCTCCCGCCATTGCTGAGGTTTAAGTAGGTAAACAAAGCCCCTGCCGGGAAGCTGGAATTGGGTGGAGCCCACCGCAGCTCAAGGAGGCCTTCCTGCCTCTGTAGACTCCACCGCTGGGGACAGGGCATAGCTAAACAAAAAGCAGCAGAAACTTTTGCAGATGTAAATGTCCGTGTCTGACAGCTTTGAAGAGAGCAGTGTTTCTCCCAGCATGGAGGTTGAGATCTGAGAATGGACAGACTGCCTGCTCAAGTGGGTCCCTCACCCCTGAGTAGCCTAACTGGGAGACATCCCCCACGAGGTGCAGACCAACACCTCACACCTCACACAGCTGGGTACACCTCTGAGATGAAGCTTCCAGAGCAAGAATCAGACAGCAACAATCGCTGTTCAGCAATATTCTATCTTCTGCAGCCTCTGCTGCTGATACCCAGGCAAACAGGCTCTGGAGTGGACCTCAAGCAAACTCCAATAGACCTGCAGCTGAGGGTCCTGAGTGTTAGAAGGAAAACTAACAAACAGAAAGGACATCCACACCAAAACCCCATCAGTACATCACCATCATCAAAGACCAAAGGCAGATAAAACCACAATGGGGAAAAAGCAGTGCAGAAAAGCTGGAAATTCAAAAAATCAGACCACATCTCCCCCTCCAAAGGAATGCAACTCATCTCCAGCAACAGAACAAAGCTGGATGGAGAATGACTTTGACAAGTTGAGAGAAGAAGGCTTCAGTCGATCAAACTTCTCAGAGCTAAAGGAGGAACTATGTACCTAGCGCAAAGAAACTAAAAACCTTGAAAAAAGAATAGATGAATGGATAACTAGAATAACCAATGCAGAGAAGACCATAAAAGACCTGATAGAGATGAAAGCCATGACACGAGAACTACATGACAAATACAAAAGCTTCAGCAACCAACTCGATCAACTGAAAGAAAGAGTATCAGTGATTGAAGATCAAATGAATGAAATGAAGTGAGAAGAGAAGTGTAGAGAAAAAAGAGTAAAAAGAAATGAACAAAGCCTCCAAGAAATATGGGATTATGTGAAAAGACCAAATCTACGTCTGATTGGTGTGCCTGAAAGTGACAGGGAAAATGGAACCAAGTTGGAAAACACTGCAGGGCATTGTCCAGGAGAACATCCCCAACCTAGTAAGGCAGGCCAAAATTCAAATTCAGGAAATACAGAGAACACCACAAAGATACTCCTCGAGAAGAGCAACTCCAAGACACGTAATTGCCAGATTCACCAAAGTTGAAATGAAGGAAAAAATCTTAAGGGCAGCCAGAGAGAAAGGTCGGCTTACCCAC
>NW_012109519.1:186326-260512 GCF_000951045.1 Mandrillus leucophaeus | reverse complement strand
AGATCAACGAGACAGAAAGTTAACAAGGATATCCAGGAATTGAACTCAACTCTGCACCAAGTGGACCTAATAGACATCTACGGAACTCTCCACCCCAAATCAACAGAATTTACATTCTTCTCAGCACCACATCTCACTTATTCCATAATTGACCACATAGTTTGAAGTAAAGTACTCCTCAGCAAATGTAAAAGAACAGAAATTATAGCAAACTGTCTCTCAGACCACTTGCAATCAAAATAGAACTCAGGATTAAGAAACTCGATCAAAACCGCTCAACCACATGGAAACTGAATAACCTGCTCCTGAATGACTACTAGGTACATAACGAAATGAAGACAGGAATAACGATGTTCTTTGAAACCAATGCAAGAATTTCTACTGGTTTGTTTTTTATAATACAAATAGCTTTATTGATATTCAGTATTTGATGAATCATTGCCATATTTTTCTTTCATTTCTTACACATGGTTTCCTTTAGTTCTTTGAACATATTTATAATAGCTCTTTTGAAACTTTTGTAAATTACAACATCTAGACTTTTACATAATCAATTATATTTATTTTTTACATAATCAATTATATTTATTTATTTTCTTGTATATATATCACACGTTCATATTTTTGCATATCTCATAATTTTTGTCAAAAATTGAACATTTTGAATAATATTTTTTAGCAACTCTGGATTTTGTCATCCATCCCCTTTTGATCTGTATGTTATTGTTGTTTAATGTTTATATTTTAATTGACTGACATGGAATAATTTTACAGTCTGCTTCTTCTGGAGTATGTAGGCAGTGAAATATCTTCTTAGTTTATCTATTTATTTGTTTATTTTTATTTTTAAGTTTGGGATGCTAGTGGTCAGATGTAAGTTAATGCAATTTAATTGTCAGGCAATGATAGGCCAGAGATGGTGCTTCAATACCTAGATTAAGTAAAATTTCCATTATTGGTCAATGAATTTATGGAAGATTGGCCCATACATTTGTATCTCAGGCAGGTGACGAATGTTTCTCAATTTTTACCACTTGCTGGGTCTTTTCATGTCTTCCATGCACCTACACATAGTCTCACATTTGGGGACATATAGATAACTGAGGCTCTCTTCACTCTCCCCTAGGTTTGTGTGCACCATTGTGGAGATGTCTGAACAGCCTTCAAGACCACTTAGGATAGGCGGTAGCATATAGAGCCCACTATGGCTGTCTTGGTCCACAGATCTCCCTGATAAACTCCTAGCATATCAGTTTGTCCATTTCTTGCCCCAACTAGTATTGCAACTTTGGGTATCTGCAAGATTGGCCTTATCTGATTGGTTGCATCAAGAACAATATTACTTTCAACAGTAATCATGGTCATGGAGTTTTGGATGCTTTATTTCTAATCAAGTTATCTCTGTCCAGCAATAAAGTTAGACTGCTAGTTTTCATGGCTTGCCCTGCCCCAATAGACCCACTTCTGAGGGAGATCGGGTGAAAGGGGTAGGATGTGATCAATCTCAGGCTAAAACCCCATGGATTCTCACTGTTCTTACATAAATTTCTGATGTTTTTGAACAAATGGTTTAAAATTTGTTGGGTTTTTAAATTCTAGATAATTGAAATATTTTTCTCTTATTCTTTAAGTATTTTTTTCCAGTTTACTGTGAGGTTTTTTTTTTTTTAAATGGGTGCTATTTTACACATCTCTTTATTCCACCATTCGGGAAGTGTCAGTTCTCTTTGACATGGGATATCACCTGATGTCACCTTGGACAAAGGGACCCATTTCACAGTAAAATTGTATGGCAGCACACTCACAACCATGGAATCCACTGGTCTCACCACCGCTGTGTCCACTCAGAAAATGCTTGCCTGAAAGAGCAATAGGCAAGCCTCATATTAATAAACATAAAAAGAAATAATGCATTGCCCAGAAAAGGCACCATTCTAATATACTCCTTAAAACATTAACCATTATGTCACTGTGTCCCCTGTGGACAGAATATGTGAATCTAGAAATAAGGGGGTAAAAGAAAAAGTATTCCCCATGCATTCATTTGGTGTTGCTGCCATAACAATATACCACCAAAGTCTGGGTGGTTTAAATGAGAGAAATGTATTTCTCATCATTCTGTATGCTAGAATCAAGATGTTGTCAGGTTTGGTTTCTTTTGAGGCCCATCTTATATTTGCAAATGATTGCTTCCAGGACCATTCTCACATGGCGTTTCCTCTGTGTGCAAGCATCCCTGGTGTCTCTTGGTGTCTTCAAATTTCCTCTACTTGTGAGGACATCAGTGAGATTGAATTAAAACTCACAGTGACAAATTCATTTTAATGTAATCACCTTTTCAAAGAGCCTATTCTAAATATAGTCACATTCGGAGGTACTTTGGTAAAAGCTTCAACCAAGACGTTTTTGGGGAGACACAATTTAGCCTGTAACACCCTGCTTATGAGTACCTCTTGAAGAACGTATAAGTCTCTTTCCTCATTCTCAGAGGGGTGATCTTTCTAACAGGGGACACAGTAAGAGCCCCAATAGGGTGGCTGCAGTATCACTTTGGACTCCTTATGCCAGTATACAGGCTGGTAGGGATAGTTGATCCTGATTATTATCAGAGGTAAGACTGCCACTTTACAATTAGGAAAGGAAGAAATATATCTGATATTCAGATGATGCACTTGGGCAACTGGTCGTATTCACCTGGCCGATTTTAACTGTAAATGAGCAAGCACATCCATATCTGACAAGAGCAGGGTGAACTGAGGCACAGACACTAAGACCTTCCAATATTGGGGTGTGAGTTAACCTATGTTGCAAGCCGCTCATCCAGCAAAAGTATTACCCAAGAGAGAGGGAGATCTGAAGGGGTTGTAAAAAAGGGAAATTACAAACTTAGTCACAGCCTTAGCACTTACTACAACACTGGTGTTGGTGGACTGTAGTTCTCCCAGGAACTGTCCTCTTGTAAATGTCTCAGAAATATTGACCACAACATTCTGAAAAAGCTATGCCTTTTTCAGAATTTTTGTGGATGTGGTCATGGACTATTTTCTGAGCTGCTGTATATGTTGTCTGCTATCACAAGTAGATGTCACTCGTTTTATGGAAAATTGTCCTTGGAAGTTATACACCCTTGCATAAACTAGGAGGGAAGATCACAACCAATTAATGCCTGACATGGAGTTTTAAATGCTGAACCCCTCAGCTCAAATATGGACAGTGCAGCAGAGCCCTTTATTCTCCTTATCTCTCTCCTTCCACCATGTAGGTCAGGCAAAGACTAGGTTTGGCCTGAATCCACATTCTTGCTTGGCACTTTCCCTTTCTTTATCCTCGTCCACTTCCTCCCTTGAGATTTTCTTGAAAATTCTTTCCTTGATAAATTATGTGCCCCCAGTCACGTATTTCAGGCTCTGTTTCTTGTCTCATGTTTTCCACCTAACATTTATACATCTGGAATTGGGGAGCAGGTCAGGGAAAATAAACAATTTTTGTTTCTAATATGGGAAAAACTTAAAGTAGTTTATAGATTTTGGAGAAATTAACATGTAAAAATTGATCCCCAGGTAGGAAATGAGATACCTTCCACTCTGACTTAGATAAGAGATTTAACTAAAATTTAAGGATAAAATATGTTGGAAGAGTTCTTCTCTGTCTTCATGATAAAATGGATAAAGCAAGATCATCCCTTTAATTGAAAAAAAAAAAAAAAAAGCAGAAACTGAGAGAAAGCTTAAGGGAGTGAGTAAATGAATGAACATAACAATGAGGGCCCAAGTGAACAATGAGATTATGAATGCATAGTTCCACTAATCTTTTGATTAGTCACACTTTTCTTAGAGCATACAAGTGACCCAGTGAAGGAATCACAGTGAGAACAGAGTATAAAACATATTTTTTAGAACTGTTGATGCATTTGATAGGTGTGCCACAAAAATACTGACACGAAATAAACCTAGGAAACCAATGAAAATACAGTGATTCAAAAAAACAGAACATAGAATTTTGGCGGAAGAAGATATAAAGTGAATCTAAAAAGAACAGATAACTGTGTGGCTGAAATACTTATAGAAATGGAAATGGAACTTGGTTATATAAAGGAGAAGAAGGAAAATGAAAGAGAAAAAAATATATAAGTTAGAAATTGGGTCAGTATAATTCAAAAATTTAAAAGTAGAAAACTCTTAGATATTAAGAAGGTTAAAAATGTGTATATTACAATGGTTATATCAGGTATAATTTGCATAAAGTATATTGGACCTGAGAAAATCAATATGCTATATTTAGGATGTTGATAGTTTATCCAAAATATTTAAATTTTTGAATTTGCTGAAGTGAGGGGAAACATTTTAGGGGAGATGGATATGAGTCAAGAATCCAAATTTTCAGTTATCTGGAGGACTGACTCTTATGATTGACAAATTTAATGGCAACAATTTATACATAATAGTGTATGTAGATTTTCTGTGCTTCAAAAGAGGGGGCAGTTTTCGGTCAAAGATGGAAGAGTGATGATTTGAGAATATCATGAATGGTATTCTCCGAGTTACTGATCTCTTGACCTCCTAGAATGGATAAACATTATTTTACCATTTGAACTGGAACATTGTTTAACATAATTTTACTTGGCATTTTGAGTGTTACCCAAAGGTAAAATAATTATAAGGAACAAATTTAATTCATTTGGCTCCAGGTTCACAAATTTGGAAAAGCCCTGATTCTCTCTAGATGTTTGCACTTACTTGTAGTGATTATGAGGTAACTCACTTCAAAGAGTAAAACAAGTGTTTATTAATGATGACATAATCAAACATTTAGGCAAACAACTATAATAACTCATATGTCAAGGAACATTTGATACTTTCAATTAACTATATGAGTTTGAAAAGGTTTATTGTTTTAAAAATATTACCATATGATTAATCTACTATATTTAAAACACATAGACAATGTCTTTTTTGTTGTTGTTATCACAGGCATAAGCAACAAACTATTACATAAATGGAAGTCACTGATCAGACTAGAAGTGAATAGAGTTGAAGTGATTCGGAAGACTTGATGTTCCTAACCACCCACAGTTTTGTCTTTCAGAATGAAATGTAGTCTGTCCCTATAAATATTTTAAATGTATTTATTGTTCATATATCAAATTGGGCTAGAATTTGTCTAGGATTTGGGATTAATGTCACCTTTAAAGAAGCACCATAAAATGAAAGACGTTAACAAATATTCCTTGGGCCTTTCTAGTTCTTATTTGTAGAATTAGTGTATTTTTCATTTGTATCCAATTATGCATGAGTAGGTGAATGAACTGCTTTAAAGAATTATGACTTTGACATTAAAAATTATGAAATGACTGCAAGTTAAAGACTAGTTGTTATATTTAAGATTTTGTCAAATCAGAAGAAAGGGGTAGAAGATTTTTGGCTGGTTATGAAAGAAAGAACCAATACATTTCAATATACCTTATGATTCAACGCAATAGAAAAGCTAATTTGAGTGACATGAATATTTTATATTTCAGTTTGTCTTAGTTTCATCAATAGTTTTTAGTCAAAATACACTAGCTTGTTTTTATAGTTTCTAGAAAGCCATGTTTTGCATAGAAAGGTATTTTTGAGGTTGGAGTTGAACATCTGCAGTTGCTTCTAAAAGTCAATGTTTTTCACGGTTTAAAGTAGAGAAAATAAGAGCATTGTGTGTGTGTTTGTATGACTCTCTTTTTAATATTGTTTTAATTTACTGATACAATTCTGTATTATTAATAATTACATGGAAATATAGAAGGATACAAAGATGACACAAGATTTTCAGTATCTTGTGGAAATGAATACAGTACACACACCCCCATAGTTTTTTTAATATATATATATGTGTAAACATAGTGTATGTGTATATATACGCACACACACATATATAGATGATCTCTATATATATGTATACACGTGTGTGTATATATACACACACACACACACATACATATGGATGACAGCAAGGGCCCAATTAAAATGCAATTGGCTTGCAGATTAAGTTTTAAAAAGATAATTTAGAAGTCTTAATTGCAATTTACTTTTTGATTCATTTTTGTTTTCTGTTACACTCTAGATTATTAGAAAATACACCCATCATTTTAAATTAATATGCTTATAAGGTATTTTAAATAGAAATATTAATTGAGAAGTATTATGCAGTCTGTGTAACTAACAGCTAGGCATTAGAGTGCCTGTTAACTTTGAAATACATACAGGTATGTAGACTTCCTGCTTCTAAACACCACAGTTAGGCACATCTCTCACATTTTCCATTCATTATGTAATTTTAAGAATTTTTCTCAAATTTTTGAATTTCTACTTTTCCATTAGACTCCAATCAAATAACACTGTATCCTATCTTAATTAATACTTCCTATCTATCATGTCAATTTTAGTGCTGATCAGAAAGTATTAGAGCCACTGTTGGACAGAAGATGCAACTGATATTAAGGCAAAATTCTTATTATCTCCTGCTAGCTCTTAGAACTGCATATCTTCTCACGTCTATATGGACATTGAGAGAAAACTGTCCAACAAATGCAATGAAACAGCTAAAAGTAAGTAAGTGATAGGTCTTTATCAGGCAGTGTAAAAAGATCAGTGTGGCAGAATGCAGAGCAACAGAATGTTGAGTGGCTAAAGTCCATGAACAATCAGGAAATTAGTAGATGAGGCCAATGTTGACACTTCAGTCCTTAATTATCCTAATTAGAGACCATCAGAACAGCAAAATAATGTTTATTGAATCTGGCAAAATGAAACATTTTTATTGTGCTTATTGCTTATTTTGGCAGCCATGGTACATTGTTGACTCACATGCTGTGTACTTAACAGAATCTCATAAGCCATTTTATATGAACTGTGGTTAACCTAGGCCCAATTCTTCCTCACTTGTAAAATTGCTATTTTGAACCCAAATACAAGAATTCACATTTTTCATCTATTCTTGTCTTACCAATATTGGCTTAGTATAGCACATGATGTAATGTATCTCTTAGGGAATGGTAGGTATGCACAGTGAACATAATTGTCAATGTTATTTCTTCATTAAATAACAGCACAGGACACATTTCTTTCTTTCTTTCTTTTTTTTCTTTTAATTTAACAGAGTTAAATTGAGCAAAGAAGATTCATGAATGGGGCAGCCTCCCAAACCAGAGTTGGTTCAGAGAGACCGCAGTGCAGCTATGTGGTGGAAGATTTATGGACAAAAAAAAAAAAAAAAGGAAAGTGATGTACAAAAAACAGAAGGGAGATAAAGAAAGGACCAGATTGTTTGCCTTGTTTGAACACAGTTTGAACAGTGGCTGTCCGTGACTAAAATTGACTAACATTTGGTGATTGACACAAGAGTAGGTTACAGTCTGTTTATACATCCAGGTAGGTTATAGTTCACTACGTATGGAGAAACCTTTAAAATATGTAAAGAGGCAGGTTTAGGCTAAACTTAATTTAATCCCCTTTTGGTCATCCTCTCAATTTTGAGAGAGAAACTGAAACTGTAGGCATCAATGTCACCCTAGGATAAATTTCTTGTCTCAAGATTTCCATAGCCTAGAATCAGAAGGTACCATTTATACAGATTATTATAAAATCATGTGCTACAAAAGTTGTAATGCAGTATAAACTTTATGGGAGAAGGAGATATATGGATTTTATTTTTTCTATATTTGTAAAGTTTTAATTGGCAAATAAAAATGGTTACATGTACAGTGTTCAACATGATGCTTTAAAATATTTATACATTGTGAAATGGCTAAATCAAGTCAATTAACATATGCATTGCCTCACATACTTATCTAATTGTAGAAAAAACACTTAAAATCTACGGTCACAGCAATTTTAAAATATATAATACATTACTATTAACTATAGTTACTATGTTATACAATACAGCTATTGAACTTATTCCTCTTGTTTAATTGGAATTTTGCACCCTTTGACAAAGACCTCATCCAAGTCTCCCATTTCCATGGCCCTTGGTAATCATCATTCCACTCTCTCCTTATGTGAGTTTGACTTTTTACATTTCATATATAAGTGAGATCACGCAGTATTTGTCTTTCTGTGCCTGGCTTTTCTGTGCCTGGCTTATTTCACTTAACATCATGTGACGGGGATATTTGAATTGAGTCTCATAGGCTAAGGAAAAATACATATATATATAATATTATAATAAATAATATATGAGACATATATTATATATAATATATATTATATTATATATTATCTGTCTCTTATACACATCTAGATGTGTATAAGAGACAGTATTATAATATTTTATATATAATGTATAGATACACATGCACACACATATTTGCAATATAAATATAGATCAAAAAGAGAAGGAAGGAAAAATCATTTGAGGCTGAAGAACTGACGGAATAGACTATTTTAAGTATGCAAGAGCCACAAGAAGCATTCTGAAATATTGATTGTTTTTGGTTTTTTTCCCTTTTTAATAGCCAATTAAGCTAAATTATTTGACTAGACATCCTATACTGGAATTATGGATTATTAACTTTCTTCTACAGTCAACATTATTATTAGAGAAAAAGTAGAAAGTAACTCACATCATTACAATGTTAGAAGAGTATATTTAAAAGTAAAAGTTATTTTTTCTTCCCATGAAATATTTGATTAAATAATATTTAGAGAAAGGCAAATGCGGAGCTTACTATTTTCTATGAAGGCTATATTTTATGATGGAAATACTCAAAATTCAGGGGCTAAACAACTGAAAATTACATTTTCTCACCTTGGATTTCAGAACTATACCTGGACGTATATGTGTGTGTGTATTTTCACCCTTGATTTGCCTGGCTCTTGATCTGCCCATTTAAGCTCGGAAACAAGGGTTCTGTATTTCTGGATGGTTTTTTCTTCACTGCACTGATGTGAATTTTCTGCAAGTTTAAGGGATCTCTGCCTTTTGAATTTTATCAAAGATCCAGGTTCCTTTTAAATACTGTTGAGCAATGAATTTTCTAGAAAGTAGAAACTGGGAAGGAAAAGAAGGTGGTGAACAAAGCACACCCAGAGGCCTTAGGCCATAAATCCAGTACATATCACATAGGTTCTTATCTCAGTGTCAGTAGCTTAGTTACACGGCATCTGCTAACCAGAAGGCGGGAATGAGGCCAGGTGTGCATTCATGACCCAGGTACCAACTTTGCTCTATGGAAGTGGCTGGTAGTGTCCACCACAAGTTGGGACCTTCCTCAGTTGCTTTAGTCCCCCTCATAAATATGCTCATACTCTTCTAGAATCACACTTATTTCTAGTATAAGTCCATAAAGATTGCTATATGTATTTTACATTTCAGTCTTTAAAAATATGGCAGTCTAATTCTGGTTCTATGTAGATAACCTATTCTAGAATTTTCTTTTTATTGCTATAGTCTATAAATCTATTTATAAATTTATGAATGTGCCAGGCAGTTGATGTGTGGACTTTTAATCTGAAAAACATTATAGGAATTTATTTTCCCTATTTTCTCTTCTCCTATATTCTTTTCTTTGCTGTTGAACTATTATAATTTTATTGTAAGATTATCTGAATTCTTCTTTTAGATGTACTCTATTTTTGTGATAATCTCAATCCTTTGTATTTTTGTTTTGAGTTATCAAGCTGTCTTCCAGGTATTAGGCATACAGAAACGAACAAAAATTTCCCTTAAAAAGAACATGTTTCCTTCGAGCATATATTAGCATAGGATACTATCAGCAACACATATTTTATGTCACATCATAATAAGGGCTATGGAGAAAGGTAAAATAAGAGAAGAAAAGAGGAATTGGAGGGGCAAGGGTGGTTACTACTTTAGGGAAGTCAAGAAAGGACTGACTGTGAAGGGGACATTTGATCAAAGGCCTGAATTAGGTAGGAGAGCAACACTTGTGGAGTTCTGGAGGAGCAGCCTGGGAAACACCAAAGCCCTTGAGCCTGGGGCATGGCTGTCAGGTTGAGGACCAGGATAAGCCAGGGACAAGAATAGAAGTGTGATGATTAGAGAAAGAACAGGAGGCTAGTCTGTGAAAAGTCTTATAGGACCTTGTACCAACGTAGAGCTTACTCTGGGTGGGGTAAAAAGCCACTGAAAAGTTTTGAATAGAGCAGTGATGTGATCTGCCTGATGTTTGAAATGAATCAATTGGTGGCCATGTTGAGAATAAACTGCCTGGGGATGTAGGGGAAAGTGAAGAAGTATATTAGCAGTTATGGCAAGGCCAGGTAAAAGAAAATGTTGTTCAGTCTATGGTGTTAGCTGTGGGGATAGTTGAGCAGTGATTAAATTCTGTATGTGTTTAAAAGGTTGCTGAATTACTCAGAATTCAATGTGAGAAATAGAGAAACATTCAGCATTCAGAGTCAGCCGCTGAGGCATCTGAGTAGCTGTTTTCAGGTGGGGAAGAATATAGCTGTTTTCTCTAAGATGGAGTCTATTTTATTTTATTATTTCTGTTGATGCTTTTTTTCATTTCCTAAATTATGTTGTTGATTTGTTTTCATTATTTCCAAATATGTTGTCTAATGAAATCTCACATTGCAATGTTTCTTAAAAATCATCACAAGAATTTAGATCAAAAGAATAGTAAGCTCTCTCTGGTGTCTTTAATTATATGTATATAATAGGAGTGACTTACTCTGAATCTTCGACTTGTTTTTTCTTTGTTTGTTTTGGAACTACACAGATCCCTTAAATAGCAGTCTTATTTTCTTTCTTACTTATCTTAGTCTACATTTTTCATTATTCTTAGAATTATTATATTTGGCTCTAATACATAAATAAAAATTATAGCCTCATCTTTCAACTTTGAATGAAATTATTACTTATATGCTAAACAGTTATGGTAACGGCATTATTGTATATGTGTGTAAAAAGTCTAAAACTATTTTCTGGGATTTTTAAAAAAAATCTGAAATTCAGAACTTCAAATTATACAATCATAATAGTCAAACAGAATAATGTAGAGAATAATCTGCTATTTTTGAGATAACAAATTGTGCATTGCACTTCTCAAGTACAATAACTTTCTTAATCAATAAACTTTATGTTTAGAGTAATTTTAAATTCACAACAATAACTTTTAAATATAAATTTGCAACTGAAAGGAGCCAATAACAGTTGCTTACTCGGTTGATTGCGTGATAAATATTTTGTTCTCTACTATGTAACACTTACCAATAAATGCCAATAATAATTGCAACAAAATCTTTTGCTTTTAAAGCTGTGTAAAAGGCAGAAATAATCATGTAATCATCTTGTAATTATATGGTACTTACTATGCAATTACATAGTAAATACATTGTAAATTCAAAATAATTACATGGTTATTTGCATTATGCATAGTATCTAATCCAATTTTGACACATAAAGCATTGGTAGCATCCAAAGGGTTGCCCAAATTTCTCCCACCTACACCACAAGATCAGTAATAATGGAAGTAATTAAAGGAAGTCCTTGAACAAATGCTTGATATTGTATGACTGGAAACTATCCATTCATATTTATGACATAGGTAGAATTATAAATTAGTGCAGAATGAGATTAGCAATTAGACTGTAAATTATTAATTAAAATTATGCTAACAATGATTTTGGTTCCATGAGAAACTTACTTCTAGAATGGCAGAATAAGGAATATAGAAGATTCTCACCCAAAAATATAAATAAAATTATGAAGAACAATTCCTCTATGCCTCTAGAAATTGTTCTAAGGGCATACAGCAAATGGGAAAACATTCATCCAGTTAAATCTGCTTAATTTTAGTAACTACAATGAACATTTCAGTTACAGCATTTCAGTCACAATCAATTTCTTCCCCATACTCAACAAGCTTTACTTTATGGGGGCTCCCTCACCTTCTAGTTCACAGGCTCAGCAACTAGTTCACAGTCTCAGCCACAAGATGGGGAGACTACTGGTATTTCTCATTTCCCTCAATTTTATGTTGTCAACACTCTATTATAGGTAGGCATGGTCAAAAGGCTCCCTTCTAGCATGCAGTCCCAATCATAGAGCAAAAGATCTATTGCAGAAACCACCGGATAGGAATACTGGGGCCTGATCATTCCATTTCATCTTGCTTTTAGGGTGGAGGTTACATAGAAGGGGCCAGCCAAGGAGACTGGAGAACATACCCTGCATCTGCACAGCATGTTTTCATAGAGCAGAGTTGTGTAACTCCAGAAGAAATGGGCCATTGTCTCTGCTTCCAGCTTTTTTGCATCTCTGTAGAGGTTATGCCCACCAGGACAAACATGTCTTAAGTACAAAATACTTCACAGGTCTTCATGAGAAGAATGACTTTATTTGTAACAGTGTGAAGAATTCCATGCCCATGGGAGAAAGGGGAGATGTTCACAACAATGGAGACCTTGGTAAAGAGCAACTAAGAGGGCACACATAGCTCTATTATAATAGTAGCAAACAGTGCAATGGCACAGCAATCATAAGTGTAACAGAAAGAATCAGGGAAGGAAATATCCATGAAAAACTTTTACTGGGATCACATTTAACCATGAGATACAGGAAAACTGTGAACAAGTACTAGGCTGATCCAACTGAGGGACATTAAGAACAGGGAAGCTGACAAAATTGAAAACAGTCCTTAAATTACACACAGGTAACAAAGGGCAAAAGCCCCACTGGGCCTAGGGGATTAAAAATAACCTCTGACCAAACACTAGCTGAACGTAGGTTACTCTGACCCAGAAGCAATTACTAAGAAGCCATAGGCGGGTGAATCATCTGAGGTCAGGAGTTCGAGACCAGTCTGGCCAACATGTTGAAACCTGGCTCTACTAAAAATACAAAAATTAGCAGGATGTGGTGGTGGGTGCCTGTAATCCCAACTACTCAGGAGGCTGGGGCAGGAGAATCGCTTGAACCCAGGAGGCAGAAGTCACAGTGAGCCGAGTTCGCGCCATTGCACTCCAGTCTGGGCAACAAGAACAAAACTCCATCTCAAATAAATAAATAAATAAATAAATAAATAAATAAATAAATTGCACACAACATTGGCAGTCTGGAAGAATGTGTACATACTCAAGGCTGCCTCTAAGGAGTGAAAAATTTATGTGACTACCTCTGGACTAAATGGCAGGTGGAGGAGATGTGAACTTCTGGATCTTGGAGAGCAGCTTCCCCCAACATATACATTAAATTCTAAAGAGTAAATATCTAGAGTTCCAGTGGGAATTAAGCACAACTTTTGACCAATAAGTGGTTTATACTGACTCTGGGCAATCCCTATGTAGTCAGACAAAAGAAAAAAAAAAAAGAAAGAAAAAATGAAACAAACCTAAGGAAGATCATGAGAGACTTCACATTGAAATGGAAAAAGATTATGCAGAGTAATTTCAGCCAGATCACTAAACTAATAACTTAATGACAACTAAACAAACACAACATTAACCTCAAAGGGGTGGGAAGAGTGATGGTTCTGGGTTATTACAATATATTACCCAAAACATCCAGATTTCAAGATGAAATCATAAGACATGAAAAAGGAAAAATATGAAATGCATGTTTAGAAAAAATAGACCCAGAAGTTGGCATTAGCAGATAGACTCAAAGCAACCATTATAAATATGTTCAAAGAACTGAATGTAATCATGCTTAAGGAATTAAATGATGCTACAATGGCAATGTCTCGTTCAATAGAGAATATCACACAGCAAATATTCATAAAGTTTTATAAATTATAAAAAGGAAGTGAATGAATATTTTGTAGTTGAAAATCACATAAAATAAAAAATACAGTAGAAGTCTCATAGTAGATTTGAACTGGCAGAAGAAAATCTCAGCACACTTGAATATAGGTCAATAGAGATTATGCAATCTGGAGACCAAACAGAAAAAAAAAAAAAAAGAATACACACAAATAAGCACTCTTAGAGAAATGTGGGACATTGTTAAGTGCACTGACAAATGCTTCTGGGAGTGCCAGAAGGAGAGAAGAAAAGAAAGTAGAAGGAAAACTTTTTTGAGGAAATAGTAATTGAAAACCTGCCAGATTTGTTTAAAAATAATAACAATCTACATATTCAAAAAGTTCAGCAAACTTCAATTAGAAAAAATGCAGAGATCCACAGCCAGACATAACAGCCAAAATGCAGAGATCCACAGCCAGGCATAACAGCCAAAATGCTGAAAGCCAAAGGTAAAAATAAGATGTTTTAAACATTACGAGAAAAACAACTCACTACATACCAGAAAGCTCCATTAAGATTAACAGCTACTTCTCAGAAGACGATAGACAATTGGATGTTTTATTTGAAGTTTAAGAGAGAAAGAGGGAGAGAAGAAGGAAGAAAAAAGAAAGAGAAGAAGAAAGGGAGAAAGAAAGGAAGAAATAAATAATCTAATACCGAGAAAAAACTATTTCTCAAAAATGAAGACAAAATAAAATCATCATAAGATAAACAAAAACTGATTTTTTCACTAAAAAATAACTGCCTTGCAACAAATACTAAATAAGCCCTTCAGGCTAAAATCAGTGGCAACACATGGTAATCCAAACCTACTGACACACACATATAAAATGAGTGTTGGTAAAGGAAACTATGTAGGTAACTATTTTTTTAAAATTATGATCGTATTAATTTCCTTTTTGGTTAAAGGATTAGAATTAATTGCAGAAAACTAAATAGGTGATGGTGATGATTGACAGATACAAAAATAGATGGATAAAATAGATATCAGATAAAAAGATTAGGTAGATAAATAGATAGATATAAAGATTGGGTTAAGTTTTGTTGCCCCAAAAGGTAAGTTTTAAGACCTAATACTGGGTACCTGTGTATGTGACCTTATATAGAAATAGTCTTTGCAGAAATAATCAAGTTAATATGAAGTTATTAGACTGTTTGTTTTAAGTTCTGGGAGTTCTGGGACACACTTTAAGTTCTGGGACACACGTGTAGAACATGCAAGTTTGTTACATAGGTACACATGTGCCTTGTTGGTTTTTTGCACGTATCAACCCATTATCTACATTAGGTGTTTCTCTTAATGCTATCCCTCTCCTAACCCCCACCCTGCAACAGGCCCCTGTGTGTGATGTTGCCCTCCCTGTGTCCATGTGTTCTCCTTGTTCAACTGCCACTTATGAGTGAGAAAGTGTGGTGTTCGGTGTTCTGTCCCTGTGTTAGTTTGCTGAGAATGATGGTTTCCAACTTCATCCGTGTCCCTGCAAAGGACATGAACTCATCCTTTTTATGGCAGCATAGTATTCCATGGTGTATATGTGCCACATTTTCTTTATCATTGATGGGCATTTGGATTGGTTCCAAGTTTTCACTATTGTGAACAGTGCTGCAATAAATATATGTGTGCATGTGACTTTATAGTAGGATGATTTATAATTCTTTGGGTATATATCCAGTAATGGGATTGCTCGGTCAAATGGTATTTCTGGTTCTCAATTCCTGAGGAATCGCCACACTGTCTTCCACAATGGTTGAACTAATTTACAGTCCCACCAACAGTGTAAAAGCATTCCTATTTCTCCACATCCTCTCCAGCACCTGTTGTTTCTTGACTTTTTAATGATCGTTATTCTAGCTGGTGTGAGATGGTATCTCTTTGC
Organism: Mandrillus leucophaeus; assembly: GCF_000951045.1. Taxonomy (NCBI): domain Eukaryota; kingdom Metazoa; phylum Chordata; class Mammalia; order Primates; family Cercopithecidae; genus Mandrillus; species Mandrillus leucophaeus. The sequence goes on along the minus strand of NW_012109519.1, from coordinate 244,890 downwards.
GGTTTTGATTTGCATTTCTCTAATGACCAGTGATGATGAGCTTTTTTTATATGTTTATTGGTCACATAAATGTCCTCTTTTGAGAAGTGTCTGTTCATAACCTTCACCCACTTTTTGATGGGGTTGTTTGTTTTCTTCTTGTAAATTTGTTTAAGTTCCTTGTAGATTCAGGATATTAGCCTTTTTTAAGATGGATACATTGCAAAAATTTTCTCCCATTCTGTAGGTTGCCTGTTCACACTGATGATAGTTTTTTTTTTTTTTTTTTTTTTTTTTCTGTGCGGAAGCTCTTTAGTTTAATTAGATCCCATTTGTCGATTTTGGCTTTTGTTGCCATTGCTTTTGGTGTTTTACTCATGAAGTCTATGCCCATGCCTATATCCTGAATGGTATTGCCTAGGTTTTCTTCTAGGGTTTTTATGGTTTTAGGTCTTACATTTAAGTTTTTAATCCATCTTGAGTTAATTTTTGTATAAGGTAAAAGGAAGGGGTCCGGCTTCAGCTTTCTACATATGGCTAGCCAGTTTTTCCAACACCATTTATTAAATAGGGAATCATTTCCCATTGCTTTTTTTGTCAGATTTGTCAAAGATCAGATGGTTGTAGATGTGTGGCAGTATTTCTGAGGGCTCTGTTTCTGCTCCATTGGTCTATATACCTGTTTTGGTACTGGTACCATGCTGTTTTGGCTACTGTAGCCTTGTAGTATAGTTTGAAGTCAGGTAGGGTGATGCCTACAACTTTGTTCTTTTTACTTAGGATTGGCATGGCTATGTGGACTCTTTTTTGGTTCCATATGAAATTTAAAGTAGCTTTTTTTTTCTAATTCTCTGAAGATTTAGATGGTAGCTCGATGAGGATAGCTTTGAATCTATAACTTACTTTGTGCAGTATGGATATGCACAATTTCATATCCAAACTTGAGCAGTGGTTTGTAGTTCTCCTTGAAGAGGTCCTTCACATCCCTTGTAAGTTGTATTCCTAGGTATTTTATTCTCTTTGTAGCAATTGTGAATGGGAGTTCACTCATGATTTGGATCTCCGTTTGTCTGTTATTGGTGTACAGGAATGTGTGGAATTTTTTCACATTGATTTTGTATCCTGAGACTTTGCTGAGTTGCTTGTCAGCTTAAGAAGATTTTGGACTGAGATAATGGGGTTTTCTAAATATACAATCATGTCATATACAAACAGACAATTTGACTTCCTGTCTTCCTATTTGAATACACTTTATTTCTTTCTCTTGCCTGACTGCCCTGGCCAGAACTTACAATACCATGTCGAATAGCAGTGGTGAGAGAGGGCATCCTTGTCTTGTGCCAGTTTTCAAAGGGAATGCTTCCAGCTGTTGGAAGGAAAACTAACAAACAGAAAGGAATAGCATCAACATCAGCAAAAAGGAGGTCCACACAGAAACTCCATCCAAAGTTCACCAACATCAAAGACCAAAGGTAGGTAAATCCACAAAGATGAGGGAAAAAACTGCACAAAAAGGCTGAAAAACCATATACCTCTTCTCCTCCAAAGGATCACAAGTCCTCACCAGCAAAGCAACAAAACAAAATGGAGAATGAGTTTGATGAATCGACAGAAGGTGGGTAATAACAAATTGTTCTGAGCTAAAGGAGCATATTCTAACCTAATGCAAGGAAGCTAAGAACCTTGAAAAAAAGTTAGACGTATTGCTAACCAGAATAACCAGTTTAGAGAAGAGCATAAATGACCCAAAAGAGCTGAAAAACATAGCATTAGAACTGCATGAAGCATATACAAGTACCAGTAGCCAAATTGATCAAGTCGAAGAAAGGGTATCAGAGATTGAAGATCAACTTAATGAAATAAAATGTGAAGACAAACTTAGAGAAAAAAGTGTGAACAGGAATGAACAAAGCCTCCAAGAAATGTGGGACTATGTGAAAAGACCAAACCTACGTTTAACTGGTACCTGAAAGTGATGGGGAGAATGGAACCAAGCTGGAAAACACTCTTTAGGATATTATCCAGGAGAACTTCTCCAATCTAGCAAGACAGGTCAACATTCAAATTCAGGAAATACAGAGACCACCACAAAGATACTCCTCGAGAAGAGCAACCCTAAGACACATAATCATCAGATTCACCAAGGTTGAAATGTAGGAATAAATGTTAAGAGCAGCCAGAGAGAAAGGTCGAGTTACCCACAAAGGGAAGCCCATCAGACTAACAGCAACTCTCTCTGCTGAAACCCTATGAGCCAGAAGAGAGTGGGGGCCAATATTCAACATTCTTAAAGAAAAGAAATTTCAACCCATAATTTCATATCCAAACTAAGTTTCATAAATGAAGGAGAATTAAAATCCTTTACAGACATGCAAATGCTGAGAGATTTTGTAACCACCAGGCCTGCTTTACGAGAGCTTTTGAAGGAAGCACTAAATATGGAAAGAAAAAACTGGTACCAGCCCCTGCAAAAACATATCAAATTGTAAAGACCATCAACACTATAAAGAAATTGCATCAATTAATGGGCAAAATAACCAGCTACTAGCATAATGACAGGATCAAATTCACACATAGCAATATTAACCTTAAATATAAATGGGCTAAATGCCCCAATTAAAAGACACAGAGTGGCAAATTGGATAAAGAATCAAGGCCCATAAGTGTGTTGTATTCAGGAGACCCTTCTCACATGCAAAGACACACAGAACTCTCCACCCTAAATCAACAAAATATACGTTCTTCTCAGCACCACATCACACTTATTCTAAAATTGACCACATATTTGGAAGTAAAACACTCCTCAGCAAATGCAAAGGAACAGAAATCATAACAGTCTCTCAGACCACAGTACGATCAAATTTAGAACTCAGGATTAAGAAACGCACTCAAAATCACACAACTACATGGAAACTGAACAATCTGCTCCTGAATGACTACTGGGTAAATAGCGAAATTAAGGCAGAAATAAATAAGTTCTTTGAAATCAGTGAGAACAAAGACACAATGTACCAGAATCTCTGGGACACAGCTAAAGTAGTGTTTAGAGGGAAATTTATAGCACTAAATGCCCACAGAAGAAAGTGGGAAAGAAAGTTCTAAAATTGACACCCTAATATCACAATTAAAGGAACTAGAAAAGCAAGAGGAAAAAAATTCAAAAGCCAGCAGAAGATAAGAAATAACTAAGATCAGAGCAGAACTAAAGGAAAGAGAGACATGAAAAATCCTTTAAAAAAAATCAATGACTCCAGGAGCTGGTTTTTTGAAAAGATCAACAAAACAGATAGACTGCTAACCAGACTAATAAAGAAGAAAAGAGAGAAGAATCAAATAGACACAATAAAAAATGATAAAGGAGATATCACCACTGATTCCACAGAAAGACAAACTACCATCAGAGAATACTATAAACACCTCTGTGCAAATAAACTAGAAAATCTAGAAGAAATGGATAAATTCCTGGACACATACACCCTCCCAAGGTTAAACCGGGAAGAAGTCAAATATCTTAATAGACAAATAACAAGTTCTGAAATTGAGGCAGTAATTAACAGCCTACCAACCAAAAAAATCCCAGGACCAGACAGATTCACAGCTGAATTCTACTAGAGGTACAAAGAGAAGCTTGTACCATTCCTTTGAAAACTATTCCAAACAATAGAAAAAGAGGAACTCCTCCCTAATTAATTTTATGAGGCCAGCGTCATCCTGATACCAAAACCTGGCAGAGACACAACAAAAAAAGAAAATTTCAGGCCCATATCCCTGGTGAACATCGATGTGAAAATCCTCAATAAAATACTGGCAAACTGAATCCAATAGCATATCAAAAAGCTTATCCATCACAATCAAGTTGGCTTCAGCCCTGGGATGCAAGGCTGGTTCAGCATACACAAATCAAGAAATCCATCACATAAACAGAACCAATGACAAAAACCACATGAATATCTCAATAGATGCAGAAAAGGGTTTCAATAAAATTCAACACCCCTTCATGCTAAAAACTCTCAATAAACTAGGTATTGATGGACTGTATCTCAAAATAATAAGAGCTATGTATGATAAACACACAGCCAATATCATACCGAGTGGAGTCCTAATCTAATATTACTGGTGTCCTATAATAAAAGGAGAGACACACAGAGAAGATAGCCATGTAAAGATATATAGACACTCAGAAGGAGTTTATGTGATGACAGAGGCAGAGACTAGAGTGATGTAACTCTAAGTCATTGGACACTAACAATTAGGAACACCCCTAGTGATAAGCTAGGAATAGACAAAGAAGAAAGAAGAATTCCATGGAGTCTAAAGGGAGCATGATACTGCAGACACTGTGGTTTCAGACTTCTAGTCTCCAAAACTGAGCAAGAATCAATTTCTGCTGTTTCAAGTCACGCAATTTGTGGAACTTTGTTGTAGCAGTTCTAGAAAACTACTTACCTGTACAGATGGACATAAGTTCATGTACTATACATAATTACCTTTTCCAACATTCAGTCTTTTGTGTGGATTCCAGATATAGATACAGATATCGATATCCACATGTACAGATAATAATTTTATTATTGGGCTTACACTACATACACATTATATTAGTTCTCTTGTGCTTCCATAACAAAGTACCACAGATTGGGTGATTTAAACAACAGAAATTTATTTTCTCTCATTTATGAAGCCTAGAAGTCCAAGATCAAGGCACTGGCAGAACTGATTTCTTCTGGGGCCTCGTGTCTTGACCCTTAAATAGCTATCTTCTTTCTCTGTCTTTGGAATATCCTTCCTCTGTTCATGCACATGTACATGTCTGTATCCAAATTTTCTCTTCTTATAAGGATATCAGTCAGATTAGATTAGGACCTACCTAAGTATTTCAATTTACCTTAAAGACCTTAGTTCCAAATATAGTGACATTCTGATCTACTGGGGATTGACTTAAATATATGGATCTGGGAGGAGGAGGGCATCACACAGTAGATGCGTAATCTTTTCAATAATAACAGCGTAAAGTAGGCAAGAGGTAATAACCGAGTATTGGAGAAAGGGACGACACTAGATAAATTAAGCCGCAGGAAGAAATGAAGACCTACAGAGGCAATTTTGGCCCAATTTAGTTTGGGCCAAATTTAATCATATGATCCTTAAAAGTGAAAGAAGAGGAGGAAGAGAAGAGTGTTCAAAAAGTGCAATATGAAATGGACTCAATTCATTGTTACTGGTTTTCAAGATGGAGGTAGAAGGCAATCAGCCAAGAAATGCAGGGGTTACCTGGAAACTGGAAAAAAGCAAAGCAACTGATTGTTCCCAAGAGCCTACAAAAATGAATGTGGCTCAGCCAACACCTTGATTTTAGCATAATGATACCAATGTCCAATGTTTAACCCACAGAACTATAAGATAACTAATACAAACTGTTATTCCACTAAATCTATGGCAGCTGGTTACTAATACATAAAATTATAACAATTTCTTATTAGATTTGTAGCATACGTAGACCTAACATGTGCATCAGTTTCCTAGGACTGCTATAACAATGTACCACAAACTGAATTGATTAAAATAACAGAAAAAAGAGTTTGATTCTTTCTGTTGACATCTATATTATTTGGCAATTGCACTTCTGCGTATATACCAAAAATAATTTAAAGTAGGGTCTTGGAGAGAGATATGTACACTAATGTTCACAGCAACATTATTCACAATAGCCAACAGGTAGCACCAACCCAAATGTCCATACGCAAACAAAATGCAATATGCGCATGGAGTAGAATGTTATTCATCTAAATAGGAAGGAAAGTCTTTTACATGTTACAACACGAATAAACTTTGAGAACATTTTGCTAAGTGAAATGGGCCAGTCACAAAAAGACAAACCCTGTATTATTCCATTTATATAAGGATTTAGAACAGGCAAGTTCACAGAGATGGAAGTAGAATGGTGGCTCTCATGGACTGGGAGGTAGGAGGCAATGTGAGCTTAGTGTTTTATGGGTATAAAGAGTTTCAGTTTTGCAAGATAAAAAGAGCTCTGGAGATTGTTTGCACCACAATATAAATGCACTTAACACTACTAAATTGTACATTTAAAAATGGTTAGGACGGTAAATTTTATATTATATATACTTTCCCATAATTTAAAAAAACATGTCTCCTTAGGAATTATTCTAAGAATAATATTAAAAATAACTAATACATAGTTAAGAAAATCAAACAACAGAAATTAATTCTTAAACAATTGTGGAAGATAGAAGTCTGAAATAAATATGGCCACAGAACCATGCTTCCTCTGAGACATGTAGGGGAGATTCCCTTCTTGCATCTTTATGGCTTCTGATGGTCATGGATCCTTAGTGCTCTGGGCTGATGGCTGTATCACTCCAATGGCTTCGTCTGTCATCACTTGGCATTGCTCTTGAGAATCTATGTCATCACACCTTCTTCCTGTAAGGACATCAGTCATATTGGATTAAACTCTCACTTTACTGCAGTATGACCTTGTCTCAGCTTAACTAATTACATCTGCAATGACTATATTTCCAATTAAGATCACATTCTGTGGTACTGACGGTTTGAACACCAATATATCTTTTTGGAGGAAAACACTCATAACAATACGTTTAACAGAAATGCACAAAAAGCAGGAAGGAGGGCCACTATATAAGAATGAAGATTATATGTTAATTGGTACTAAATTAGTATAAATCTGAAGTAGATTTTCAAAAATTTAGATATTTATTGTATGTCCTAGAGCAAACTTGAAGATAATAATTTCAAATTAGAATTATAAAATTACTAATAGAATTGTGACAGTTAACAACATCCATTTAAAATTAGAGAAGACAGTAAAGTAAAAACACATGAACAAAAAAGACGTAAGACATATATAAAACAAAAATAAAAATGGTAGATGTAAATTCAACTATAGCAATAACAACAGGAATGTTAATGAATTAACAATCAGTCAAAATGTAGAAGTTAACAGACTGTATTTCTTTTTTCCTTTTTTTTTTTTTTTTTTTTGAGACGGAGTCTTGCTCTGTCGCCAGGCTGGAGTGAAGTGGCCTAATGTCGGACTCACTGTAAGCTCCGCCTCCCGGGTTCACGCCATTCTCCTGCCTCAGCCTCCCGAGTAGCTGGGACTACAGGCGTCTGCCATGGTGCCTGGCTAATTTTTTGTATTTTTAATAGAGACGCGGTTTCACAGTGGTCTCGATATCCTGACCTCGTGATCTGCCCGCCTCGGCCTCTCAAAGTGCTGGAATTACAGGTGTGAGCCACCGCACCCACCAACTGTATTTCTTTAAAAGATAAGAACCAGTTTCTTGCTCTCTGTAGGATATACACTTTATATCCAAAGATCTAAATAGATTGAAAGTAAAAGGATTAGAAAAGATACTATAAAAATAACAATCAAAAAAGATTTGGAGTGGCTATACTACTTTCTGACAAAAGTTTTTGATTTTGAAACAAAAGTTTTTACTAAAGATAAGGAGGATAAGCATGAAAAAGGAGAGTATATTTTAAAAAATCACATTTCTCTATTTTAAAACTTACTATACAGTCAGAGTAATCAAGACTGCGTAGTATCAGTATAAGCATATAGATGATTATATATACATATATACACACACACATACATGTACACATATATGTATGTGTGTGTGTGCGCGTGTGTGCATATAATTAATGGAGTAGAATTGACAGCCTGTTGCTAACCCTTTTATATTTAGATCAGTTCATTTTTGGCAAGGACACCAAGACAATTAAATGGGCAAACAACAAATCATTGGGGAAACAAATCAATTCAACAAATGATTGAAATCTACCACTGAGACAATATTCCCATGCAAAAGAATGAATTCAAACTCCTACCTCACACCGTATACAAAATTTCACTCAAAATAGATCATAGATCTAAACGTAAATGCTAGCACTGTAGAACACTTAGAGGCATGCTTAGAAATATGTCCTTATGTCCTTGGATTAGATTATAATTTCTTAGGTTTTATATCAAAAACATAAGTGATAAAAGAAAAATAGACAAATCTAGCTAAATGAAAATTAAAATTATTTGTGCTGAAAATGATATCATCAAGGAAATGAAAAGACAGCCTATTGAATGGGAGAATGGGGGAAGTATTAAGTATCAGTCTTCACAGAAAGCTGAAAATAAGAGTTGTAATCCTATATTCCATTCTAAGCTATAGTAACAAATCCATCTTAAATATATTGAGTATGCTGAAATTTTATGTTTTAGTTTAATAGATCTTAATTGTTCTCACAGATGTTATGTACATTTTCGAGTAACATGAGAACCACTGCCTCAAAATTGAAAATACTTCATTGTACTTACTTCTAACGAGCAGTGTGATCAAATATCAACTTTTAGTTGGATTTTTGCTACTATCTTAAAAATGCATCTTGCATAATGTATAACAACATGGATTGAACCAAAAGGCATAATATTAACATCCAACTCTGTTGTTTATTCAAGTCAATCTACTTATATATACAAATCTGATATTTACTTCTTAAAATATTTAACAGGCATAAGTGCCCATAAATCAGTTATGACAATCATTATTAAAACAATCAATAGTAAGGAATATGCATTAATTCAAATAATATTGATAGGCTCATGAACCTGCATCAGTCTTCTGTGAAGTAAGAAAAATGAGACATCTTCAAAAAATCAATATTTTTCTTTTTATGTCATTCACTTCAAGATTATCAATAATACATTACTTTTTTACCTTATGTGTCAATGATCTAATTTTTAAATACAGGCATCTTTACATTTTAATGTAAAATGATAATCTGCAAGGAGCTCAGAGGCTAAAAGTTATTTGATGAAAATATTTTTTGAAGTTTATTGCTTAAAACAAATATATGCATCTCTCTCTATATATATTTTTACACAATCCCATAAACCTATATGTGTTCATGTTCTATTGTATATTTGTGTGCAGCAGTGTAAGAAAGCTGTCTTTTAAAGTGTTCCTTCACCTTCATGGAAAATGCTCGTTCATTTTATTCTGAAGGTAAATTGCATAAAGAAACTAACAGAAATCTCAGTACCCATCTTTTTTAGTACTTGTGAACTGGGACGTTATACAGGTATGTACTTAGGTAAAAATACAAAATGTGATATTACAACACCCATTCATCAAAAAGGAAACATTTTAATTGGTTATAGGTGGAAAATATCTACTTGACAGTCAGTTTCTCACTTTCACGTAAGTGCTTTGCTGCTTGGATGCCTAATCTTGTTTAGTGTAGGGAAAGTAATTTGACATGAAAGTACCTAGATGGCTGCCGAAAATTAATTGCCAATTAAAAAAGAAAAATGTTTGTGCTACTCTATAAACAAGCCAACGTATAAACCTTTCAGTCTTGTTGCTTTATTTATGTCTTTATAGATCTGGTTTCAAGCTATTTGCATACAATTTACAAATTCATATTATAATTCTCTAGTATATTTATGATTTTATAGTTGTATATATTTTAGCTCCATGAGAAATATTTATTTCTGCATGCTTCTGTTGCTTATTATTTAACAAAAACATCACATTGCATTTGGTAGTTTATGTGTCTTCTTTACAATAAGACATTTTTATTTGAAAAGGGAGAAAGAAGTACTTTACCACCACCAATAGACACAGGTTGAACAGGATTGTGTGTACACCAAACACACACACACACGCACACACACACACACCATCACCAGCACCACCACCACAGAACCAATTAGAAAACAATTTAGAGAATATTCCAGACCCCTTTACCTCCATGTTGGTCTACAAAATATTGAGGCTACTAATTTTTTCAGAGGTAATACGAGGCTCTTCTATATGAAGGAAACTATTTTTGAGAAATTAAAGGATTCTGATAAGTTTAATACTTGTAAACTGTTAGCCATTTGAAAATCTGAATTGGCAAAAAGAGAAACCACTCCAATTTTTAGCTTTCTCTCCTAAAAGGGGAAAGTTGGATTGAAGATAAAATCTCTAATTATAATAATTACAGAAAATCAAATGATGAGGAAAAAGTGCCAGTATTCTAAAAATGTTAGAGAAATCAGTAAAGATACATATAGGTAAAGTAGAGAAATATTAAAGAAATAAATGATATTTGAACCTAGATATGATGTAAAGGATAATATCATATCCAGATGTGCTTGTCAGTATAAACTATAAAATAATATAAAAATAATAAACAAAATTCAATCCAGCTTTCTATGACATTGGGCTATATAATGCATAGGAGTACAAGTCATGTTACACATGACTGCTGCACTGACTTTAAAAGTCCCACTTTATATTCTCACCTAGTAAGGAATTACAACTTTGTTTTTGGAAATAACTAACAAAGACATTTTCATTTTATATTTGAATCATAGACTGGTAGGACCATGTTTATAATTAACCCTTATAAGACTTAATATCTGCCACATCATCATACTTCCCATTTTGAAATGTTGGCAAATTTCGCCGGTTATGTAAAATTACCTGTAAGATAAAAGGTGGTCATTTATTACAAATCAAGCATTCATCACAGCTATCATACTGCATCTGGGGGGATAATGATGAAAATATTTTTTTCCAAATAGTTTTCAAAAATAATAGCAGGAACTTCAGTATTTTACGTTGTTGTTCAAAAAACAAAATAAGTTCTTATTAAGAGTTAAATAAAACAACATGTATTTTTTCACCTGTACAAACAAACTAGACCCAGCTCACTGGCATTCTTAATTCTATTCAATTCATTATCTTTTGAACAGTCACTCTGATTCCTAGCAATAGGGTTATCTTTTCCTTGTTCTTATATTGAATTGGGGCACAGATATTGAGGAAGAAGAGATAGGACATATGCCAGAGATGTTGCATCCCAAATATCTCTCTCTTTAATGACTGCCTCATTACTTCCAAACTGAGCTATTGCAAAAAGCAGCCAAGAATATATTTTAATATTGATTGATTTTTTTACTATATGCCCTAGGCGCTGAGAACTGCCTTTATATATGTTATTTCATTGGTTTTCTGCAAGATACGTATTAATCACTCTAATAACATGAAAAAATAATGCAATAAGTCCTTCTGAGTATGTTATTTCATCTTTGCATTTCTGGGTCTTCAGAACAGTTTCTTATTGTACGTCTCTCAGTCTTAATTCCTGTACTTTAAAAAATACATGTTAAACAATATTGCAAAGGAAATAATTGTGTCCCACTCCCCAAATATGTCTCAGTAGAACATCTATTCCAAGAATCAATGTTACTCAAAAATTTGGAGGTAAAATCTGTGTATCTTCATATTGTAATAATATATATTATATGTATAAATACATATTTACATATATTTTAATAATGCAAACTTACATATATTTTTGAGCCAAAAAATGCTTCAAATAAATTTCCAACTTGAACTGGCACTTTCTAGGTATGCAAAAAAGGGCTGTGGTATGGTGAACTGTTCATGAGCCTCTGCTTTCAGGCAGATCTGGTGGTGTGTTCCAGTTATAGAATGTATGAAGGTACAAACTATATTACTTCATATCTGTGAGTAATGCATTTACATTTAGGAAGTTGAATCTGTAGCACTTGAGTAATTTCCCATTGCTTAATGCCAAATAATGTTAGCTGAATTAAAGAACAAATGAAAAAAAATGATTATTTGATTACTATCAGTCTTCCTTATGAGACGGAGCTTATGTGTAGGAGTAGCAATTGCTGCTACTAATAAAACTCACTGCTAATAAAACTCACTCTTTTGTTGCATTTCCAGGGTCTAGCCTGAAAATTGGCATAGGAAGCACCCTATAGGTTGAAGTGAGAAATGTTCACATGTGCACACTCATAAACACCTATATCTTTACATTTCATTTTGTTTATTTTTGCTTTTAGAATGATTTCCCTAAGAATATTTGTAAAAAACATTGCAAATTATCTTACCCCAAGTAAACGATTTATCATACCACTAACACAGCTAACATTGAAGTTAGCTGTGTTATTTCATATGCTTTGCAGAATAGATATTTCATGATGTTAATTAATATTAGAACAAAATAAGTTCATGGGGAATTTGAAGCCATCTAGAAAAATTTTCACATATTTTGACATTTAACAAACTTATGATATATCTTATGTCTTGATGAAATATATGATTTGAATCTTCTTAGAGAGCAGATGCAATCGAAATAAGTCTGTGATTAGAATCAGAAATCAGAAAACTTTGATCTAGGTCCTGAATATGCTACCATAAGCTATGTGTTCCTAAGTGAATTACTTAAAACTCATTCAGCTTTTAGCTTTGAACTTGAAAAATACAATATTCAATGTATCAATCTCTCTGGGTGGTTGTGAGGAACAGAGGGGATAATGTGTGGCAAAATGCCTTGTAAACTATAGAACATACATAATATGTTGTTCTGTTAACTGTTGTTCCTGGCCAAGAACTCTCTGGACGTTTGGACCAGTTATTCTGACAGATTTGACAAGCTGAGCTTCATATGAAGGAGAAAGACTAACGTGGACCCCCTCAGACATCTTTACATTTAATCTTTCTAACTGCTACCACATTGGTTGATGTAGCAACGGAATCAAAGTCTCTCTTTGCTATCAATTCCAATTTTTTTTTTTTCCAGATAGAAAAGAGCAACATCCTCCAAAAGCTCTCTGGTATCCTTGCTCTCTGCCATGCTAGATTATTTAGTATAGATTCATGCTAACTTTGAATCAATCACATGTTAATCTAATTGTTTCTCTTTACGTATCATCAACCTAAATTTTGTTGCTATTCTACACGTTCAACATTTCTATTATGAATGAAGATGTGGTAACAAATCATTTTTAACATTTTAAAGATAGGAAAGTTTTAAAACAAAAACAACCTACTATTGTGGCAATCGCAAATATTTTTAAGGTGGTTGTTAGTTTGTATGATACATATATATAGGGGAATCTTAACTGTCTTTGAAAATTAAGAATTTCTAAAAATTATACAGATAGGCTTCATTTCCAAAATACCTTTTCAGGTTGTACTAGTTTTCTGTGTTCTTTTATACTCTTTCATAATTCTTCTGGTGGCTCTGTGTCAAATATGGAGTGTGTGTGTGTGCGTGTGTGTGTGTGTGTGAAATCTGGAGTGTGTGTGTTGGATCTGTGAATGAGGACCATGATCATATGTAGATCACATTACTTTAAAGGTTATTGTTTACAAATTTACTTTTGTAATTTTTTTCCTATTAGGTATATGAATTTGGAAAATGGAACATTATACCAAAAGGAATAAAGTTTTTAAATCCACAGGGTACAAATGAAGAACAGAGAGTTGGTAACCTTTAATAATAAGATATTTTAAATGTGATTGGGCTTAGTAGTTCATGCCTGTAATCCCAGCAATTTGGGAGGCTGAGGCTGGCAAATCACTTGAGACCAGGAATTCCAGACCAGTATGGACAATATGGTGAAGCCCATCCCTACTAAAAATACAAAAATTAGCCAGTCTTAGTGGTGCACACTTGTAGTCCCAGCTACTCAGAAGGCTAAGGCAGGAGAATCACTTGAATCCGGGAGGCGGAGGTTTCAGTGAGCCGAGATCTCACCACTGCACTCCAATCTGGGTGACAGAGTAAGACTCTGTCTCTAATAATAATAATGTTTTAAAATTATGTTTCATAAAAATATAGTAACATTATTTATATTTCTGAATAACCAAGTTAAGGTACAACATGCCTTTTGACAAGCAACTTTGACTGCGGTAGCAGCAGACAAGCTATTTCAAACAACATTGTATTTTTCAGCTATCAACCATTAAAGGGGGGGCTGAATATTTTACATATGCTATTTTAACTGTCTTAAAGTAGACAGTAAAATTCAATTTAAACATTAAAACTATCTTTCCCTACTAAATAAACCATAGGTGTCCCCTACACTTCTGACACTAATGTAATTATTATTAGCTTGCAATTCTTATCTGAGACAGTTATATAGATAAAGTAAGCCCTAAGTAACATTAAATTGGCCAATTTGACATTCTTCTCAGTAATGACCCTGACATGACTATTTTGTGGCAAAATATGGGTATGGTTAAGTAATAGCAGGTGGGTCTTTACTGACATTAGTTATTTACTAGTTGCTTTTTCTACTTTAGATGAACTCTTTAATACATAGATAATGGATACATATTAAGTATTTTCGAAAATTCTGGAGAGTTTCATAAAGATATAGATGTAAATATGTAGATATATAGACTCCAGCCTGTTTTTAAAAATATTTTATAATGTTATTTCACGAAATTGAAGTCTTGTGTAACAATCAATACTCAAATCTGTTTCATTCAGACATTTCTTTAATCTTTATTTGCAAGTTAGAGTTTTATCCATTGATAGCATGTTTTTTTAAAATTATTCTTTCATTATCCAAAGAATATTTCCCACACTAACACTGGTATAATCTAATTTTTAATTATTCTTTATACATAAAACAAAAATATTTATTAATAAATTATTAATTACATTGGTAATCTATATATAAAACAGAAGTAATAATTACTATTGTATAATATTGCTATGATTAACATTTTTTTAAAAAAGAAAGAGCCATATGAAATTACTTTGAAACAAATCATTTCTACTATAAATTGGAGGATTAGAAGATTTCCTCTGTAGAACTCAAAGCAATCACCCAGGAACTGGATTAGCAGTAAGAAAGCCTCACTTTAATGGATATTGTTAGTGAATTCCCCAATTAAGTAGGAGGTCTTGAGGTTGGAATTTAATTGCTCTGCTTAGTGAGCCACACCTCAGATACAGAGGCTTCAAATTTCACATAATATATGTGTGAGGGTTGAGGTGAAGAAAATTGTCACACAACATACTCGATGAAGTAATTAGATCTGAGCACTGAAAACCACGCCCAGTTTTAGACAAAAGTTTCTGAAATATTCTTTATTTGGAAAGATATATGAACTAATTCCCATGAAAACTCAGACATCTGGACTTAAGTAAATTTCCTGGGTGTCCAGTGGTCTGGAAAATAAAAAAGACATTCTCTCCAAATTAGTCAAGTTCTGTTTCAATAATTCTGCATAGTAGTTTCCAAAATTTCAGTGGCTTACAACACAACCTTTTTTTTTTTTTTTTTTTTTTTTTGTCTGTGGAGTGGCTGCAGCACCTGTGTTTCAGCCTGAAGAATGGGCTCAGGTCAGTTCTGCTTATGTTTCATTTTAAGACTGCTGTGGTTTGAATGTTTGTGCCCTCTGAACCTCATGCACGAATTTGATCTCCAATGGGTTAATGTTGGAGATAGGGGCTGGTGGGAGGTGCTTGGGTCAGGTGGGTAGAACCCTCATGAATGTGTCCTCCCTGGGGGTGAGGGGGTTTTCACATTATTTGTTTCTGGCAGAGCTGGTTATGAAAAAGTGCTTGACATTTCCCCACCTTCCCCTCTGTCCATGTGATCTCTTTGCACATGCAAAGAGAGCCTCGTCTGCTTTCTGCCATGAACTGGAACAGCCAGAGAACCTCACCAGATGCAGTTGTCTGGTCTTATACTGTCCAGCCACCTGAATTATAAGCCAAATAAACTTTTAAAAGATATTATCCAGTTTTAGGTAGTCTGTTATCACCACACTAAATAGACTGAAACAAGGTCTAAGCTGAAGAAGCAATCACTATCTTGAGTATTTTTCTTTTTCATGGCACAGAGCAGGGCACCTAGAGTGAAAACTAAACAAGGCAAGTTCACAGAAGCACGTGTGAAGCTAACTCATCTTTCATTGGCCCAAGTAAATTACATGTCCGAGCCCAGTGCCAGTGAGGCAGGGAATTATACTACTTCCACGATAAAACATAGCAAGAGCAAAGGCAAAAGCATAATTCTAAACAAATGATACCATCCACTAAACCCTCATAAGTGAAAGAGAGTTTAGTGCACCTGTGTACTACTTACAACAACAAAATTGTAAAACTACTTGTAGCAAGTGTTTTAAGAGTTCAAAGGCAACATAAGACACATGTGATGATATATATTTAAGATATTTAGTGAGTAATCTCAAACTGCCATCCTGCAGTCATGCCATTATTAGTAAACAATTCTCCATGGGTCTTTATGTCATGCCAGCAAGGCAATGACTACCCTTTGTCCAGGATTATCTTTTAAAGGATTTTTGCATAGTAAACAGCCTTGGAAGATAGATGTAATGTCTCCCTGTGGAGTGAAAGGCAAGCATGCTTAAAGCTTAATATCCATATGTGCTTGAACAAAAAAGATTATTATTATTTATTACTTTTCGGAAAAATGTATGTTTATTACTATTTATATTATAGTTACTTTTCAGAATGTATGTATTTATATATGTAAATCAAGCTTCTTAATTATGTTATTCAAATTGGCTATACCCTTATAGATTTTTTTTTGTCTGCTTGATTTATCAATTACTGTGACAGGTATATTAAATCATCCACTCTGATAGTACATTTGTGTATTTTTCTGTGTTTATATCTTTTTTGTGCTGCATATTTTAATCATATGTTACTAAATACACAAAAGTTTAGAATGATCATATCTTTCTGTATAAATGCTTTTGCTATTATTTTGTGTCTCTCTTTATCTATAACATTCTTCACATTAGTACCTTTTTTCCTGAATTTCTATATCATCTTCTCACAAATTTACTTCTCTGGTTCTAAGTTTCCTGTTCTTGGAAACTAGTATGAAGAAATACTGCAGATGGTTCACAAAATCCTACGCAGATATTTATTTTGTAACAACAGTGGCAATGTAATCTAGAAAATTGAAGTTGTGATGATAGCTCCTTGATTCTTACATTTTCAGAAGTGGTAGAGTTTATAGCTCCCAGGGGTAGGCAGTTCTGAGGCATTGCTCTGGCAGTCATTTCTGGATATTATACTATATCACCCAACAATGTTAAACTTAATTTCTTCTCTTAAATTTCTTTCTTGTTAAACTATCTAGAGTAGATTCTCCATCTGTTACTGAAACTCACATAACACAGTAACTTACAGCACCACTCTGGTGATAGGAATCTGGAATTGATTCCTGGTTAATCTCCATGGCAGTGATTAAATTATTTTCAAATAGAGTACTAGTAACCTCTACATGCAGATTGCAAATGATTTGCTTAAATTATCATTCACAGTCCCTCTTTGGCAGACTGAATGGATGCTGCCATACCATCACACTGCAAATGAGGAATATAAGACCATAAGGATGAATGGTTGTTTCACACACTGGCAAGTTTAAGGTGGCAATAACAGGATAGGTTTTAAGTTTTGTTTAGTTTTTTTTTTTTTTTAAATAAAAAAAAAAGGCACGGTAAAAAGAAAATCATTTCTATGATTACCCTAAAAAAAAAAAAATGCAGAGCCAGATGCTCTGGGTTGAGAAATTACAACATACATTAAATTCACAAAATCTTCTAGTATCTTATGTACTAATTAGAGTAATCATTGGGAAAGAGTTGGAGACTGATACTGAGAATAATGATATTTGAAATGATTTATTTGATTTAAATTACTCCCAAACTCCCACTCCCATGAAGCCTCACTTGACCGCAGAGTCATGCCTTGCTTATAGACCCTGAAGGGGCATTACCTCATGTCCACCTCCACTGCCTGTCAGTGCTAACAGCGCCACTGCTAAGGTCAGATTCAGCATGCTGAGTCCCAAAGGACCAGAACATTTACGCACCATAAAAAAGATTATAATATTAATACATATATGGCCAAAAAAATCCAAATTGTGGGTAAAAGTAATTTCTGGGAACACTAGACCAAAATAGAGATAACATGGTTTCAGATTAATTGAGTTTATTGATAATGAATATATATATACATATCAGTCATGTGGTATATACTGTGGTATATATAGTGCAGTCTGGTAAAATATAATAAGAAACATACATGTATTTTAATTTTCTAGTAGCCACAATAAAAGTAAAAAGATGAAGGCGAAATTAATTTTAGTAATATATTTCATTTTGCAATATATTTAAAATATCATTTCAAAATAAAATCATTATAAAAATATTGATGATATATTTTCCTTTCTTTTACTGTTCTTCCAACTCCAGCATGATTTTACATTTATAGCTTATCTAATTTCAGATACTAAATTTTTATCAGAAATACTTGATTTATTTATATATAATAAAACAAATTGAAAAAGTAGATTCAGATCCCCAGATTTTTCAAATATAATTAAACATTTGTCAGTAACAGAATAAAGTAGCAAAATAACATTTTACATTAATATTTGCATCTAGATTGAAAAAACTCCTGTTGACATCATCAGGGAAATTTGATAGGTAATTACTTCAAGAAAGCCAGAATAGTCTACTATATGTTTGAAAGGAAAGAAAGCAGGAAGAACGGAAAGAGGAAAGGAAGGAAAACAATAGAAGACAGGAGACAGGGGACAGGAGAAAGGGAGGGAGAAAGTGAGGACGAGATGGAAGAATGAAGAAATTAAGGAAAGAAAATAACAAGAGTAACAAAGGGTTTCTGGAAATTAACAGTATTATCAATATATAGCTAGAAAGAGATAAGTTTCAAGGGCCAGCTATTGATGTGAACAATAAACTGAAAACATATCCTAATATAAAGAGCCAAAGAAAAAAGAAAAAAGAAAGCAGATGTAAGAGAAGAGTTAACAAGGAGATTTACTTCCAGTTATTTAACAATTGCCTATGCTTCAGAGCCGAGAATGAGATAGAAACGAGATAGAAAACACAACCACTACAAACAAAATAGAAAACACAAATCCCTGGAAAATACTCTGAACATAGTCTTCAAAGATTTGACTGTTCACAAATTACTGAAGCAAGATAAAAGAAATAATGTATATACAAAACCATCCTACCCACAAGGGTTAGAAAACAGACTGATCTAAGACAGTGCTCATAACACCAGATTCCGCAAACCTGTATAGTGACATCTTGAAAGTTTTGAAAACTATGCAAGCAAACCATTGTGAACTTCAAATTCTAAGTTAATATATTGTAGTGTAAGGCAAAATAAAGACATTTTCAGTCATAAAGTAATGAGAGTGCTGATTACCATTATGTTACATAAAACTAAATATTCTGGCCGGATGCTGTAGCTTACTCCTGTAATCCCAGCACTTTCGGAGGCCGAGGCAGGTGGATCATGAGGTCAAGAGATCGAGACCATCCTGACCAATATGGTGAAATCCCGTCTCTACGAAAAATACAAAAATTAGCTGGGTGTGGTGGTGTGCACCTGTAGTTCCAGCTACTCAGGAGGCTGAGGCAGGAGAATCGCTTGAACCCAGGAGGCGGAGGTTACAGTGAGCCGACATGGCACCACTGCACTCCAGCCTGGGCAACAGAGTGAGACTCCAAAAACAAAACAAAACAAAACCCTATATATTCTGAAATATTCTCTTGGAAAAGAAAAAAAAAGGTGGAAGTAGGACTATGAGAAAGTTGATATGAGGCACTAAAAATAGTGACAGAATGACTTCAGGATGAAGAAGAATAGGTGAAAATATATTTTTGAAAAGTAATTGTCCTGGATGTTTAGAAAAATGTACTTTGGCAAAGTTTAGGGCCATATGGATTATTTACTTTTCTCAAGTTAGTCTAACTGCAACACAGGGCTCTGAAGTGATTGATATTCAGTGTCTAATATATTCAAACATAATATATTCAATGACAGCCAAAAATTTCAAAAGTAGATAATGTTCTTACTATTTCAAAGCATACAGCAAAAGTTAAAAATTATAAAATGAAAATATACACAACAAAACCAAAACAAATGTAGACATGAGGAAAGATGGGAGGTTACATAATGAGGAGAAATTCTTTATCTCATAGTGAACATTAAACATAAATGTCGAAGTTTATTTTTTAATTCTAAGAACACTATGTAATGTATTTTAATTATATGTTTATAAGAAATTTATTTTATTCTTAGCTTCTTCTTGTCTAGAGATCATTTTGAATTAAAAGAAAATCATGTTGTCCCTATTCTAGTTTTTGCATTTAATATATACAGCGTATTTATTAATAGGTTTTAAAAGTTCTCTTCTACTTCTCCTCTATTTTTTTTTTTCTAGAGGAAATAGAAGTTAACATGAACATTTGAAATGACTGGCAAAATACATTTATATATTCTCACAAAGCAAATGCACTTTTAAACCTCCCATGTCGTAAAATTATTCTCAAATGAAAGATGGAAAAAATTTGGGGTAAGAGGTAACCAAATCACCCAAAATAAAAAAAGATTTTTAAGTAGAAAACTAATACTACATAGCAGAACTTCTCTATGTGTTCAAAATCCTAACGTTTTTCTTAAGGAGTTGGGATAGAGTCAACAAATCCCAAATCAGTCTTTCTATATTAAAAAGAGACAAAAGGGAGAATCTAATGAGCTTAAACTCAGAACCACAGAGATAATGAGAGCAAGAGACCTTGGTCTGTAAGCAGCAACTCCCTTTGTTTCACATTGAATACCCTCATCTAGTTATTAGTTCTTCCTCCAGTAATCTGTCAAACAATGAGGGACTAGAATTTTAAAAGGTGCATCGCCACAGAAAGCAAGCCAGTGCTGAGCTAGTGAAAAGGTGAGATAATGAGATTGACATTGCTGACACTGGAAATCTGGTGATATAAAGATTAGTTTACAATCAAATTACTCTCATATTCACTTATAGCCAAATAAGTAAAGAGGCCACCTGTAAAGTATTTTCGCCACGAGCATTGGTATGGAGACTGTTATAATAAACACATGTTTTAGGCAGGAAGGAATTCAGTGGAAGTTGCTAGACACACAGGTTGTTTAAAACTAAGCAAGATTCTCCTAAATGAATGATTCATCCATAGTAGCAACACTAATTCATTATTGACTTTCAGTTTATATCTATTTTCATTTTTTCCAATCTGTTGCAATGCAATAGAAGTGGTGGTTTGTTGTGTTGTTGTTTTAAAATGTTGTTTTAAGTACATAATTTCACTCCATTTGTGCCAGGAAAATGCCCAAACACCTTCATTAGAAATAAAGCAAATCTGTTCAACAGTACTCTGAACAGCAGGCACTGTATGCTTTATTGAACAGAAAAGCTTTAACAAGCCTTATCGTGTACACATGTTCATTGTGCCTGTGTCTGTTTATGTTCTCCAACTTCCTGAAAATGTGGGTACAACAACAAAGTAGTGTTTAGCTACCCTACTTACTTGGCCAGGTGGTTGATTATATGGTTTGGCATATTTTTTGCAGGTGGTATACAAAATCATATGTACGAGCTGTTCAGTCCACTGAACAGTTTTTTGTAACATTTTTTTGCTAAATGACACAGCCCCAGCCACACATAACAACATATAATGATGCCAGAGTGATATCTTCACTGGATTCATTTAGCTTTGCAAAGAATTACCTAAGAAAGACATTTTCCTGCTTTCATTTCTGTTTTCATGCTGGGTAATGTTGGCAAGAATTATTCATGGCACATGTGAGTAATTCAAAGAAATATTGTAAAACAAAAAAAAAAGGTAGCTTTGCAGAGGTGCGCTATCTGCTTGATGACTTGGCATGCTGCCCCTGGTGCTTGGCATAGCACCCTAGCTGCTGGCACAGGGGATGTTATATATACTTGCCATTGGGCCTCTATTGTGCTACTTGCTGTGCATGATCAATATCGACCAACTGCATAAACAACCAGATGAACCTTGTATCTGAGGGATAGCAAATAGCATTTGAATTATTTTACATAAATCTGAAAACGTAATAGCGGTTGACATTCCTATTAGTATTATATCTGAGCACGATGATCATAATTGAGTAACATTAAATTTAGTTTATTGAACAGCAGTCCACTGCCCGCTTTACTGTGACTGCGATCTGTGTAATGAAACCAGCAGTACGAAAAATTCTCTCAGTTGGTACACTTCCTGGAGAGCAGCCAAAGTATTTATTGCTATTTGTGCAATTAATGGCCGTATCGATTTCTTTTTTTTTTTCTAGTAAATAGTAGATAAGTTGTGCTAAGTTTTCTTAGCTCTTCAAGGTTTGTTTCAGCTGTAATTAATGTGACTATAAGAATAATACTCAATTGTTCTCAGGAACTGGTTTTCATGTCTGCAGCATTTTCAACTTATACATTACTCTGGTTTGAAATGACTAAATTGATAAGTGACTCTATTGCCAAAATAATCCCATATGCTGAAGTATGATTTATTAATGTTCAAAAATCAGAAGGTAAAACTTCACTAGCCAAAATGCTGTGGTGGTTAATCATCTGTTCTTCCAGCTAATTCCATAATCCTCAATGTGACAATCAATTCATCATGCTGAAATGGCAAATTCATATAAATCATATTTCCAAGTTCTACAGGCAGTCAATAAAATACATTGCACATTTCCCATAAATTATGTGATATAATGTTAATTTATTTTTCACATTAAAAACTCTAACTACCCTATGTGTTTATATTTTGTGCTTGTAAAATGATGAGCCTCATCCTGGCACATCTAGACAATTACACCATGCACATGAAAGAAGATGTGAAGCCCTCTGATTTATGAAGAATTCACAGAAATACTGGGAAGTCCACCTCCTCTAGTATGATCAAATGTTCTAATGTCTTCTCCTACTTTGTTCTTATGTCTTACTGACCAGGATTCAAAGATCTTCTTTAGTGTATTTCTCACTTGCAGGAGATGGCTTATATAAAGAAGGTCAGTGTTGGCATCATTTTGTGCATTCTTGCTATAGAGGGAATGAGAGTAATCTACATTCCAGTTTATATGCTCCTCTTTCTTTTATTTCAGTTCCATATATCACCCTAATTTCATGGTTAGAGTGAATATTCTACAATTCCTTTCTTTCTTTTTAACCTTTTCTCTAAAATCTATTTAGTATACACAATAAGAACTAAAATATAGGAATGTATCATTTGCAGACATCCCAATGGGTCATATGATTCATAATTCTCTAAGGAAAAGAATTATAGTGGGAAGGGCTTTCTGTCTTTAGTAGATACAATCCCTTATGTTGTCCTATTAAAAATAAGACTGCAGTTTCTAAATATGATATGGACATGGCACAATAAATGTCTAACTTTACTCCATTTTATATGTCATATTAAATGTACTAAATTATGCAACAGGTCAGAATTCCAAATACTCCCTAAAGAAGAGTCTACCTGTACATATTTAGGGCTCACATAGTCAGCAGAAATAACACATTTAAGGAAACAGTCTGGATCCTGAGTTTGTTTTCCTTCTGACTTCTGTCTGTTATTTCTCATAAATCCTTCATATCAATACTCCTTTTTATGTGGATTTTAGATCTGCTATGTTCCATCTAAAAATGGCTAATCACTTGCTCTCTCTGACTGTAGTTCATCCTCTACCTCAATGTCCTGGTTATCCTTAGGTCTGACAGGCAAATTTTTTTTCATATGAGGAGATTCTCGACTCAGTTCCTGCAAGTTATTTTATGAAAAGAACAATAGAGAACTTGTTATATACAATCTGATTTTGTTGAAAAATTTGTTAACACACACACACAGAGGCTGGGCACGGTGCCTCATGCCTATAATCCTAGCACTTTGGGAGGCCAAGGTGGGTAGATCACCTGAGGTCAGGAGTTCGAGATCAGCCTGGCCAGCATGGAGAAACCCTATCTCTACTAAAAATACAAAAATTAGCTGCACGTGGTTGCAGGCACCTGTAATCCCAGCTACCTGTGAGGCTGAGGCAGGAGAATCACTTGAACCTGGTGGGGCGGAGGTTGCAGTGAACTGAGATCGTGCCACTTCACTCCAGCCTGGGCGAAAGAGTAAAACTCCATCTCAAACAAAACAAAAAAACAGAATTACATGTCTACCACTGAGAATGAAATTAACATTTTTTTTGTAATGACTCATCAATAACACATTGCTATCTAACAAATTGTTCTTTCCTTGAAATGTAATTACTAATATTTACATATAAGAAACGATATTTCTTCTGGAAAAGAAAATTTGTCTTAAAGATGATTTACCAATGAGGCTAAAACCCACCATATTCAGGGTAGCAAATTAGTTCAGTCAGTTTCTACACTGTATACAAAAGCTGGCAAAAGAAAAGGGTTCAGGGGCAAGAGCCAAGATCTGGCTGATGGAACAGAGCAGTTAGCACTTGCTGCTTGAGTACCTAGGGATATGGGCACTAACCTCTGTGATGACTGTATTTCAGCCAAAGATGCAGCATAAGCTGATATATGTTATCACAGACTGAGCCATAAAAGTCTATGGAACACAAGCTCCTTTTTACAAGAAGGGCTAACTCTACAGTGTTATATGACTTAACAATATAACAGCTGGAATGGAACCATAGCTTTTCATTCAGAAATTCTTGCTCTTCCAGAAGCATAAATTCATCTATTAGGTAACAGGAAGTGTGTGTGTGTGTGTGTGTGTGTGTGTGTGTGTGTGGTGTGTTTGTGTGTGTGTAAGGACATTTTTACAAATGTGATCTCCTAAGGGTGTGCAGATCTGAACTTAGCTCTTCATTACTCAAAACACTTCAGTGGCTTCCAATTATATTTATCCTAAACCACTAATAACTGAGATTTCAATCATAGCGCAGAGGAGGAGGAGAGAAGTTGAGTTACTTGGGGCCAAGATTGGGTATTTTACCAGAATCAAATTAAAATTCTATCACAATCTCTAGGGCAACCACTAAGAAAAGTCAAAATTATATAGTTTAAAAAATCACAGCTACTCAGGAGGCTGAGGCAGGATAATAGCTTGAACCCAGGTGGTGGAGGTTGCATAGAACCGAGATCGCATCATTGCACTCCAGCCTGGGTGATAGAGTGAAACTCTGCCTTAAAAAAAAAAAAAAAAAATCAACAGAGAAATAAAACTGTTTATTTAACTCAATATAAGGCAATAAAGTAATCACAGAAGAACAACAAAGACACAAGACAAATTCAAAGCAAATATGAAAATGATAGATGTAAATTCCACAATATAAGTTAACTAAAAAGGTAATGATCATCAGATTGGCTTTAAAAAATCAAGATTCAACTATATGGTGTTTTTGAGAGAGATACCGTAGATTCAAAAGAACAAATAAGTTGAAAATAAAAGAATGGCAAAAGATATACATATATCTGTCAAAAAACAACCACAGGAGAGCTGGAGTGGCTACATTAAGATATGAGAGACTTTAAGAGACGTTACGATGGACAAAGAGTGACAAAAGGGTCCATCAGTGTTCATAATGATGAAAGGATAAGCTCAGGGGAGAAAAAAAAAATGTTTATGCACCTAACAACAAAATCCAAAATAGTTGAAGCAAAAACTGGCAGAATTGAAAATTGAAATAGGAAATCCAACAATAATCTTCAATAAGTTATATTCCCCACTCTCAATGGTTTATTTTTAATTGTTAACTTTTAGTTTAGGTTTGGGGGTACATGTGAAGGTTTGTTACAGAGGTAAACACAGGTAGCAGGAGTTTGTTGTACGTATGATTTCATCACCCTGTATAAAGCCCACTACCCCATAGCTATCTTTTCTGGTTCTCTCCCTCCTCTCACTCTCTATCCTCAAGTAGACCCCCATGTCTGTTATATTCTTTATCTTCATTAGTTCTTAACATTTAGCTCCCACTTATAAGGAAGAACATGCAGTATTTGGTTTTCTGTTCCTTTGTTAGTTTGCTAAGGATAAATAGCCTCCAGCTCCACCCATGTTCCCACAAAAGACATGATCTCATTCTTTTATATGGCTGCATGATATTCCATGATATATATGTACCACATTTTCTTTATCCAATCATTGATGGGCATTTAGGTTAATTCTGTGTCTTTGCTATTGTGAACGTTGTTTCAACGAACATTCACATGCAGCTGTGTATATGGTAGAATGATTTATATGCCTCTGTGTATATACCCAGTAATGGGATACCAGGTCCAATGGTAGTTCTGCTTTTAGTTTTTGAGGAATCACCATACAGCATTCCACAATGGTTGAACCAATTTACACTCCCACCAACAGTGCACTTTCTCCTCTACCTCACCAGCATCTGTTATTTTCTGACTTAATTATAGTAATTCTAACCAGTATGAGAGTATCTCATTGCAGTTTTGATTTGCATTACCCAATGATTAGTGATATTGAGCCTTTTTTATGTGATTGTTGTATGAAGTATGTCTTCTTTTGAGAAATGTTTGTTTATATCCTTTGCCCACTTTTAGTGGGGTATTTTTCTCTTATAAATTTGCATAAGTTCCTTATAGATGGTGGATATTAGATCTTTGTCAGATGCGTAGTTTGCAAAAATGTTCTCCCATTCTGTACATTGTCTGTTTATTCTATTGATAGCTTCTTTTGCTATGCAGAAGCTCTTAAGTTTAATTATATTCCACTTGTCATTGCTTTTGGTGTCTTTGTCCGTTACTATATTAAGGATGGTATTGCCAAGGTTGTCTTCTAGGGTTTTTATAATTTTGAGTTTTACACTTAAGTCTGTATTCCATCTTGAGTTAACTTTGTGTATGGTGTTAGGAAGGGGTTCAGATTCAATCTTCTGCATATGTCTAGCCAGCTAACCCAGCACCATTTATTGAATAAGGAATCTTTTCTCCATTGCTTGTTTTTGTAAGATGGTCGTAGATGTGCAGCCTTATTTCCAGGTTTTCTATTCTGTTCCATTAGTCTGTGTGCTTGTGTTCATACCAGTACCATGCTGTTTGGGTTACTGTAGCCTTGTAGTATAGTTTGAAGTTGGGTAACGTGATGCCTTCAGCTTTGTCCTATTTCCTTAGAATTGCCTTACCTATTTGTGTTCTTTTATAAACTCAACTAAAAATCACTAAGAATACACAAGACTTAAACAACGTTATCAACTAAATTGATAAATTGTAAAAATTAAAATTTTTAACACAATCCAAAGTCTGCAGTATACAAGTTCTTTCAACTGCATATGAAATATTCTCCTGGATGGACTATATGTTTAGCCACAAAATAAGTCTGAATAAATTTTAAAATATTGAAACCATATAAAATATGTTTTCTGACTAGAATTAAATTAGAAATCTATAACAGAAACAAGAATCTGAAAAATGCTAAACATTTGGAAAATAAACATTTTAAAAAAATGTCTCAAAGAACAAATTACAAAGGAAATAGATAAGATTTTGAATAGAATAAAAATTAAAACACACCTTAAAACTTATGAGATATAGGTAAAGCAGTATCTAGATGTAAATTTATATCCTGAAATCCCTGAATCAGTAAAGAAAAAAAAAATCCTCAAATCAATAGCCAAGCTCCTGCTTTAAGAAACTAGAAAAAAGGCAAACTAAGTAAAAAGCAAGCAAAAGCAGGCACATAGCCATAATGATTGGAGCACAAATAAATAAAACTGAAAGCAGAATCAATAAAGAAATCAATGAAACCAAAGTTTGTTTTTGTTTTTGTTTTTGTTTTTGTTTGAAATGTTAAACAAAACTGACAAACCTTTAGCAAGTTAGATCATGAAATTAAAAGACAAGGCACACATTACCAACCAAAGAATAAAAGAGAGAAGGTTATTATTAACAACCAACAGATAATAAAGGGATAATAGAGGGACACTATGAACACATTTTTGCCAACAAGTTAGTATGGTGCCAAAGCTAGTGAGTGATAAAAATAATTTAGAAACCGGGAAAATAACCTTGATCTACTCTCCTGAGAACTAGGAATGGTTCATTATGAAGACTAATAATCTAACCATAAATGTAAAAAGCTGGACAATGTTTGAGGATCATAATGGATATTTTAAAACAAAACAAAAACTAAATCACAGTGATATATTCTGGGGAAAATACAGCTACTAGGAAGAAGCATACTCTAACAGAAATAAATTGTACTTCAAGCTATTAAAAATCACTCTAGTTTTCTTGATTCTCAAAGACTGAAGTAGGTATCTATTTTCTGTGCTACAGTATACTTCTTTCATAATAGTCCCTATTATACTCTGGATTGAAATCACCTGGTGACTTATTTATGTATGACACCTGACATCAAATTTTTGAGGATAGAGACAATATTTTCTGCATTGTCATATTCCTATTGCCTAGTACATAGTTGGAGCTCATCAGATATTATATTTACTTGAAAGACTGAATGAACAGACATAAGATGAGAATTTCCATCCAGCTCTCAAATTAACTGGGTGACTGAGACGTAAGCAATAAGGAGTAACTATAGTGCCTCCATGTTGGCCTTCTGTGACATTCTGTGAAATCAATCTGGAATGGTACCAAGATGGAATCCAGTTTATCTATCCCCTAGGTCATATCAATTGCCTTCATAAGGTTTGAATCTGAGCTCCTGATCACTCCAGAAGCAGGCCTGGCACTCACCAAATCATTACTGCTCTTCTAATGGACTAGAGCAGGAACCAAGGTTCTGCCACTTTGTAATGCTACCAACCCCCCATCAAAAAGAGGTGGAACTACTGCTTCCCAACGAAGGCTGTAACTCAAAAACTCAATAGACCGAAGGTCAGTGCCTCTCCTCCGCAGGATGACAACAAGCCTTTTCAGATCTCTGAGCACTCTTTGGAATACAGTGCACAGCAGTGTCACAGCTCCTCCTCCTCCTCCTGAAGCTAATCTTTCCTGGTAAACCTGGCTCCAGCCAACTGCTAGTGTGAGGTCCTGCCCTTTGCTTTTGATTATTTGACACTGGCTTGGGAAAGTCTCTCTGACACTAAGCTTCTATGTCATCTAAAAAAGAAGAAACAAAGTCAAAGTCTGTGATTTGACTTTGATTTCTTCCCAAAATCTGTATTTGTGAGTAAATTATGAGCCAATGGACTGAAATTGCTTGCTCACATCACCTTAATGTGGTAGAGAGAAGTTAACATAGGCAGACTGGCTAGGCAAAGAGAAGCATTTTATTTCTAGTAATGAGGGAAGACTTGGTGGCATAATTTTGAAATTTGAGGCTCCAAGGAATATTGTGCTAATGCTCCTTACCCAACTTTCTGCACCCGGAATTGTCCTTCATGTGCCCTTTGCTCTCTCTACATTCTGAAGAGAAGGTTGGACTATACAATAATATTTTTGACTGGAATAACTATAAATTAATGAGATAAATTTGTCTCTGTGACTAGTGGTTGAAGTCTTATTGACTTACATGCACAATGAACATCATGCCAGGAACTCAAAAAATTTTTCAAGACACCCAACCTGTATCAAAAACGATTTGCAAGGTCTTTGTCTAATTATTTTAAAAAATAGATGGGTAACTGAAATTAAAACTAAGAAAGCTGCTAGACTTTGAATATTTGTATATTTTGTTAGATATATACAAGTTTACATACACATATATATGGAAAAAGTTAATGCAGCAGTCTTGTTTTATTCTGTTCTTGCCTATTAGTAATCGTGATTACATGCAAACTCTGAGAACAAAACAACTTGAATTATTTTTGTAGCTATTGAGTGATGATGTTCTTTCTATACATCCCAAGCATTCTGTACATCCGTGCATCCCAAGTGCATCATGATGGCCCAGGTTGTCAGCATGTTCAGAGTAAACATGAAGATTCCTGATGTGCCTCTAATGCCTGGTTCAGGGTCTGCACCATGTTGGAGCCCAAGACTCAAGTGGGCTTTCCTGGGTAAAGATTGCTTCCACATAATCTACAATTTGCAGGTAGAGAAAATGATGCATCTATAATGTGATACCCACAAAGTGAAGGCAAGGAAGCCTGTGTTTGTGACCATTCCCCTTTGCCTATTGCATATCTTTTTCCTGTAATCTTTCACTATATGCTTTGCTGCAATAACTGTTAACTGTTGTGTATAATTTTATGTTTAGTTACATGAGTCCTTTCAGTAAATTAGAGAGCTTGTGCAGTCATTGGTCTACCAAAATAGCACATTTCATAATAATTTTATGAGTTGGTTTATGATAATCAGTGATATACTTTCAAAAAAGATACACTTCATAGAATTATAATTTTCCTTCTTTTAATACAATTAAAACACTCATATGAGGTATTTAGTCAAATTCATAGAGAAAGGAAGTAGAATAATGATTGTCAAGGACTGGAGAAGGATGGAATAAGAAGCTTTGTAATGGGTACATAGTTTCAGTTTTGCAAGATGGAAAATATTCTGCTGATGGATTGTGGTGTTGGTAGCACAACTATGTTACTACACCTAATACCACTGAACTATATGCTTAAAAATGGTGAAAATGGTAAATTTCATATATATTTTTCCCATAACATTTAACGTAAGTTATTAAAACATTAAATAATAATGTTTTACTAGCATAATGTTTAAAGTCAGTTGCAATTAATAAATGTCTTTATATCTTTGTATTTTATTTTATTATCAAAGATAGACTAACTAAGGTCCCAATTATCAACTAATATATCTGAAATTAAAACTTCCCAGGAAGCAGCACGTCACCCTTTCGCATTCTTACTGCTCCTCTCTATTTTAGGCCTTCATCTTCTTCTTGAGAATAGTCTAACTGCTCAGTATTTCCCATTCCCCTAGAAGGTCTCAGGGACCTGGTTACAATCCATATTCTTTTTTGTTTAAATATTTCTCATTCTCCAGAGCTAATGAAATATAGTCCAGTCCCTATAATCTAGTCTTGAAGACACTTTATTTTTTCACCAAAGTCACTACTTCTCCTACTCTGCAAAATATTGTATGTTGGGTCCTGAACTTTTCACTCCTATCCAAGCATACCATTCTCTTTTATACTTCTAGACCACTACATTTCTGTAGAGAATTACGCTCTCTACCCCATAAAAATGTGAGAAGGTAATATTGACAGGGTATATTTTGTTCTTTAATTGTCACCTCCTCCGTGATGTCCTCTTCACCTCAGATTCTTTCAGAATTAACACTGATTTACCCAGTATCTTCCAAAAGTGCTTGGTCCACCTCTGTTTTATAGTACTATAAGAGCTGAATAGTTATTTCCAATTTTTTTCTTGTCCCTTGTGGAGGGAGAATAATACTTTCCCACCACATTAATGTCAGTCCCACCACATTAATGTTATTTGGTCTGGCCAGTGAAATATAAGTGAAATTGGCATGTGTCCCTTCCAGATAAAAATAATATTAAGAATCAGAAATATTTCACAGAGAATATTTCTTTTAGCTTAAGTTCCATAGTGAATATAATATACAGGAGAAGCATAGCCCAATGATGAGGACAATACTAGTTTTTGTAAACCACTGCAATTTCGGGGTCATTTGTTATGGCCGAGATTATCCTTACTAATGCGAGTTCTAACCATGTTCTGTATTATTAATTTGTCTGTAGAGCTAGCTCTTCCCACTAAACTATGAGATTCATTGCATTAAAAACTGCTATTTATCTTTGTTATTTTAATGCCTAACACTTTGCTCAGTTCAGAGATGTTTAATGTATTTTTTGTATGAATGGACAAATAAACGGAGGGGGGGTGAAGGATAAAACTTTAAAGCTATTCCAGTCATTATTATTACGCTCTACTATGTGAAGTTATTTGGCACTGTATCAGAAATGTTGTCTACTCAGTATTCATATATGTGAGTATTTTCATCAACTGGTTTGTTGGGTTAATGATTTGGTCATTCCTTGAAGAGACAGTGATTTAACCTAATAGAGATCAAAGCTACTGATGTTGCCTGAATTTAGATTAGATAAGTATTGCACCTTTCTAGTGTATGTTTCACCATTTTGTTTATGGAGTGTGAAATATATAGCCTTGTGCTGTTTCTGCACCTTTCATCCATGCATAGCCAACAAAATACTGTACGCACCATTTCTGCTAACCTTGGCAAATTAGCAGAGGTATTTGCGTAATCAGGCAGTTGAGTGTTTGTGTAGTTTATCACTTTTTATGAAAAGGGAAATGTGTTAAGGAGGATTAAGCAGAAAAATAACTATCAGTGGCTTATATTTAGAATATTGCTGTAGTAAAATAAGAAAAAATAAAAGTGATGCCAAGTGTTTCATTAAAAAAATATTAAGTTTCATTAATAAGGTGATATGACAAAACCAAAACTATACGGTTCATTTTTTTTCTTGTCAGTGAGAAAGTAGAGAAACATTTGTCTTCCTTTTCTTTTTCTGAGAACACTAGTTCACCTTTAATTCCATGTGACTAGCTCCCAGTATTTTTTTTTCTTTTTCTTTTTTTTTTTTAGCTAAGGTTGTAGTCCTTTGAGAACAATGTTGACAGCTTAGAGCTGACAAAGAATCATTATAATCAGTGCTGAAGATATGAAATCACAATGAGAGAATTCATGTTTATAGTAGCAGGGACCACACACTGTGATAGTTTGCATTAGGAACTCAGCAGGTGCAATATGCAAAACTGAATCACAGTAGTGGATTTGAGGAACTTAGGATATAAAAAGGTCATTTTTGTTCAAGTACCTGTCTACTGTGTTCAAATAAAAAAAAATACAGAATATTTCCATAAAATTTTGCAGAAGATAACATATTGTGTGTACATGAACTTAAAGGTTTCCATAGTGTTAGTGCAAATTATATTGTTTACCTTAATGTCAACAGCATTTGAATGCTAGATACAGAAGTTGATTAAAAGCATTATAGATGTCATTTTATATAAGCAAGAAAAAAAACTCAAAAAATTACAAATGGCAGATCTTATAAATATTCAAATCACCCAAACGTTTTTCAATTGTTAAGGAGTCAGCTGAGCTGTAGAGATGAGGTGTTAAAAAGTATTGTGAGAGTGAAACCCTATGTTTAAGTGCTGTCCATTCTCTGTAACCACTAGGGTGCACTGAATGTAATGGTATCATTTTTATTCTACTCTTTATACATGGGATGGGGAAGGTGGTTTTGCAAGGAAAGTTAGATTAGTTGTTCCTAAGAAAATTGTCAAGTAAATGAATTGTTATTCTTAGAACCATCTCGTTCGTCTGTGTTCTGAACCTATTTGGCATCTTGATAATATTTCACGTCCATCTATTTCACTCATTTATTTTTCAACAGTGCTTTACAAAACACCTATTCTGTCTAGGCACAAGAGGATCATGGAGGTATAGAACGTGATCTCTCTTTCTGGGGCATTTGAAGACTAACGGAAGACATGAACACCTAAGCATAATTACAGCAGTGTCGTTAGAGACATGTGAGCCACAAAGAAGAAAGTGCCACACTCTGCCTGAGCTTGTAAGCATTCACAAAGGTGCAGGGCTGTGAGTTGAGGTGTTTTCCTATGGGTATGCACTCACTGAGTAAATAAATGGGTTAGTTGAGGCAGAGAGAACGTCACATAAAAGGCATAGAGAAAGCAATTAGCAGCTTACTGAAATCGACTTCCAAAGGGTTTGTGAGAAGTGGCTAAATAGAAACAGGAAAGTGGGCAGAATCCTGCCGACTATATGCTAGGAATTTGGGTTTTATCTTGTTTAATTAACAGTCATAGAAGAATATTAACCAGGAAGGCAATATGAACAAGTTTGCCTTTTAAATAATTTGGAAGATTTTTCCAGGGAAACTTAAAATTGCAGGTGAAAAAAAAAAGGATCACTTAAAACCTAAACTCCTCATTTTCTCTCCCCACTATTAACCACTTGTAGTCTTGAAAGTTAATTTAAAGATATTCATTTTAAATGTCAATTGCCTACCAACAGCTTACAAGTATTTGTATGCTTTCAATAATATATTCTGTGCAATAATGATCCAAATCACAATAAAACTAAGTGAAATTTCTTGTACTAGGTTTTTGGGAAGCTTGATAACTTTTAGGTTATCGCTGAAAAGCACCAGCAGCAGGGAGCATAGATTGTAAGATACTTCACTCTCCAGTCTTAGTGGAAAGATGCAGAGGCAGAGGGATATGATGGCCTTGAATTTGTCCTGGACCATCCTAACACTTCAAACCACTGTCCTTAAAATGCTACATACAATTCTTTACTCTTAAGCACTAAGGGATCTTTTTCCATCTTTCCACTTGCTCTTGTTGCTTCTCATCAGTCTTTTAATTAAATTCCAACCTGTGTTAACTGTTATTATTTTTAGGTAGACTCGAAAGTCCTCGTGGACTACAAATGATATTCCCATGTGTAGTACTCAGAATTTATCTCATTACTAAATGGACTTCCTTGAGCACTCAGTAGAAATCCCTAAATGTCAGTGGCCCTTGTTTAAAAATGTAAAACTATCTAAATTCCTTTTATCACATGTCGAGTGAATTATTTCTAGATATAAATGCATCTCTCTGAAAAACAAGATTTACTTTGTAAATGATTGTGTTACATTAAAAGGGATTTGACAGTGTTTACCACTAGCTTAGAATATCAGAGAAGACAGAATAGCACAAATGAATTTTTAAAAATAATTTTGTAAAATAGCGCAGATGGGAAAGTAGTTTATTTTATAATGTCAATGTTTTTGATGACAGAAAAAATGTTACCTTGTCATAAGTTAACATTTAAATATAAATAAAATATATTTCATTTAAATATAAACTGGGTTTAAAAACTAGGTTCCAGGTACCCAGTTTTATATGCTATTCAGCAATTACTAGTATTTAGGTTAGTCCACCTAAAAATGCTCCACTAGCCAAATGATTCTTAGAAACGTTTGAAAGATCATTCTAGTGTTGTAGTTTGGGTATTGTATGACATAACAATTTATCTCTCTCTCACTCTAGTGACCCTAAGTTCTCATTCTGGCTCCATTTCTGGAATTTACAACATTCACTTAGATACCCAACACTCACTCTCCTCAAGCATATTAGATAACAAGTTATTTAGCTTTCTGGGCCAATGCTACACGCCCTTGTCAAAAATTTAACATGTACTACTTTTTCCAGATAAAATAACTAGTAAAAGCTGAATATTTTTACAACTTTATAGGGAAAGATTTAAGAGCAAAAAAAAAAAAAAAAAAAAACAACAACAAAAAAACACTTCTAACAATAATAGTAATGATAACAAAATTATTAGGATTTGAAGTTTTAATAATATTGAGGAATTTAATAAAATGATTAGTGGAAATAGCAAACTTGTTTTTCAAGCTACTCCTTTCTTATAGTTTTGAGCTGGACACAGTTCCTCAATTGCCTCCAGACATTCACTTTGGGTTTTAAAGTATAAGCCAGGCAGAATGGTAAATGCCTGTAGTCCCAGCTACTCTGGAGGCTGAGATGAGAGGATTACTTGAGCTCATGAGTTTGATTCTAGCCTGGGCAAATAGTGATACACCTGAGATGTTGTCTCTAAAAAAAAAAAACAAAAAGTGTAACTTAAAAAATGTACACATTAATTTTAGCTTTATTTATTTATTTATTTATTTATTTATTTAGAGACAGAATGTCCCTCTGTCGCCCAGGCTGGAGTGCGGTGGTGCTCCTCGATTCACTGCAACCTCCGCCTCCCGGGTTCACACCATTCTCCTGCCTCAGCCTCTGGAGTCTCTGGGACTACAGGCGCCCACAACCACGCCCGGCTAATTTTTGTATTTTTAGTAGAGATGGGGTTTCACCGTGTTAGCCAGGATGGTCTCGATCTCCTGACCACGTGATCCACCCACCTCGACCTCCCAAAGTGCTGGGATTACAGGCATGAGCCACCGCGCCTGGCCTGTTTGTTTTTATTTCTAGTAGTGGAAGTGAATTCAGTTTTATTTAATGAAAAACTAATATCTTACATATTTAAAATTAGTTTGAAATTCTTGTAACATGTATTTTCTCATATTCAAACAGATTTTTAAAAGCACAGGTGTTCTATGGTTTTATTAAAATATTCTATGTTCAGTAGATCTGAACTAGAAAGATGGTCTGAATGTGAACCAATACTGCTGTTTGCTTCTATCAATATATGTGAACTTCACACATATTTTTTTAGTTTCTTTATTTCACATCCATTTGACACTTACTCATAAGTCAAACCTCATGACAGACACTGCCTGTGGAGAGTTTACTCTCAAGTGAAAGAAGATACAGATGCACACAAATAGCTATAATAAAATATTATAAGTGAATATTAGGACATTGAGCACAAATGTGGTTCTTTTCCTCCATTAAATTTCAGTAGGGAATATGGTCTTAAAAATACTAGAAAATAAATTATTACATTCCCATAATGCCTAAAAGGAGAAATGCAAAGTGTTTTATTATTATTTAAAAAATAAAATAAATTACATATTTATAACACCTTAAAATTCACAAAATATTTTTGATATTTCTCTCTTTTTTTGTCCAATCGTTGATACTACTGTCACACACTATAAGCACCTAACAGCTACTGGCTTAGGTATTTACGCATATTGTCCCATTTCATTCCTACTTCAGATTGATTGCTAAGGTAGCAATTACTATCTTCATTTTACTGATGATGAAATAGAAGATGTGGTAAATTAAACAAAATGTCAAAAGTCACATAGCTATTGATACGAAAACAGAGATCCAAAACCAAACTTATCTGACTTTAAAGATCATGAGCTTTCCACTGTGAACAAGACAAAGATTATTCTATTTATAAATGAGAAAAAAAGGGTAATTAATTTGCCCGTGGTAAATTAGAGGGTATATATTTGAATCTAGGGTTTCTGAGTAAGCATTCAAAATACTTTTCATTGTAACTTGTTGACTCTGATGACTCTTGTGTTTTATGTTAGCATTTTAAGTAAATTAAGAGGTGAATAAACATTCATACTATACGTCCTTACTAAAGCTTACTGAATGCAATTGTGAAATTTTCTAGAATGTAATTTTTGTATCACATTAAATAATTTGAAATTTTTCATTCTAACTCTGTAGAATATATGAACAAAACTAAGAAAAACTCCCTTTAATCACTGACGAATTAATAATTTAATTTTTATTCATAGTATTTTGCAACTGATCCCATGGTATCCTGAAATCGTGCACCAATTAGTAACTGATATATTTTCAGCACTACATTATTGGGTTCCATAAAGAACAAATAAATAGTTTTAAAAATTGTGAAAATTAAGAGTCACAGCCCAGTAAAATGAGGTGGGTATCTATGCCAGGGGTGGGGTTGGCTGGTGAGAAACATCAGAGCCCAAGAAATAGTGAAAGTGATGTCCATAGGAAGGCATGATCTGGGGTAACCTGGTGTGGAGTCATGGAACCCAACGGTATGAACAGAATATCCTCATAGTCAGGTAGCACAAGGGGGAATCCAAAAACAGTCACGAGAATATCCACTGGAGAGACATAGAGACACCGATGTAAAAGCAATGACTGTAACCCTCAAATTAAAGAGGAAACCAAGAGCCCACACTTTAATAAATAAATTAATTAACAGTCTGTTGACAAAAGTGATAACCACATAGTTCAAAGTTCTCCCTCCAAAACTTTTAAGAATTACCACAGGAAAAATAGTAACGTCACAGTTGGAGAATCCTGGCAGATAACTTATTTATGTGGTCAGAGTGAATATCAGCAGCAATGGACAGAATCAAAATCATTCTCTATCTGACAAAATACAATGAGAAATAACAATCTTTCTGTGGTAATCTGCCAAATGCTCATAAACTCAATCTAACACTATGGACACTGAAACCCATATTGAAGGACATTCTAATCTGTCTGCAATCTTCAAAAGTGTTAAGGTCATGAAAGTCAATGGAAGACTGAAAAAACTGCCAAATGAAGTAGACTAAAGAGACATGGCAACTGAATCATACGTATGATTTGGAATTGTATTCGTTTTCTTTTGCTGTCCTAATAAATGATCACAGATCTAGTGGCTTAAAATAACTCAAGTGTATTATTTTCTACAGGCCAGAATTTCAATGCTAATCTCACTCCAGCTAAAGTCAAAGTTTTGGCATGGTTGCATTTCTTTCTGAAGACTAGGGGTGAGAGTGGGGGATCCATTTCCTCCCTCATTCGGGTTGTTGGCACAATTCAGTTCCTTGCACACAGCCCCATACATATTAGAAGCAGCAACTGGATGTGGTCCAAGTCCAATCCTTCTCATGCTGCTGTCTCTCTGCACACAGCTGGGATCAGTTCTCTGCTTTTAAGAAATCGTGTGATTAGATTTGGTCTACCTAGGTATCAGGTTAATTTTCTCACCTCAAGGTCTCTAAACCTAATTGTATTTTGCCATGTAAGAAATCATATTCACAGGTTCTAGCTAATAGAAACAGTTTTGTTTTGGGGATGCAGAGAAAGCACTTCTAAAATTACTGATAGTGAGTTATTTCAGTCAAATGTACAGTCTCCTGCGGGATACACCAAGATAACCCAATCTTTGAAAGGGACATGAGAACATCAGATATTAGTTTTGCTTTATGTCCACAGTTTTGTAGCATGGACACAGGCAATGTGAGCTAGCTAAGCTGTTTATTAACATTAGTTCCTTACTTTTTTTTTTTTAATTGAGACCAAGTTTCGCTCTTGTCACCCAGGATGGAATGCAATGGCATCTCAGCTGGCTGCAACCTCTGCCTCCCAGGTTCAAGCAATTCTCCTGCCTCAGTCTCCCAAGTAGCTGAGATTTCAGGCACCCGCCACCACACCCAGCTAATTTTTGTGTTTTTAGTAGAGACGGGATTTCACCATGTTGGCCAGGCTGGTCTCGAACTCATGAGCTCAAGTGATCCACCCAGCTTGGCCTCCCAAAGTACTGAGATTACAGGCATGAGCTACCACGCCTGGCCAGTTGCTTACATTTTTATTTTTTAGGATTTTTTGGATTCATTTTATTGTTATGCAATATTTATTTTGTTCTTAAGGTAAGGTAGACATGACTATGATCACAAATTCTACATTTAGATTCCAATTAAATATCTATATCTTAATAAGCACAATTTACATGGAAAACTTGATAAAAAAAAAAAAAATCTACAAGAAGCCGGGCGCGGTGGTTCATGCCTGTAATCCCAGCCTTTTGAGAGGCTGAGGCAGGAAGATCGCGAGGTCAGGAGATCGAGACCATCCTGACTAACACGGTGAAACCCCGTCTCTACTAAAAATACAAAAAATTAGCCGAGTGTGGTGGCCGGCGCCTGTGGTCCCAGCTACTCGATAGGCTGAGGCAGGGGAATGGCAAAACCGGGGAGGCGGAGCTTAGAGTGAGCTGAGATTTTGCCACTGCACTCCAGCCTGGGCGACAGAGTGAGACTCGTCTCAAAAAAAAAAAAAAAAAAAATTCTAAAAGAAAATATACTAAATCTGGTAAGAAGTTTTGGTGGGTTTCTTTTCTTTAATGTTGTGTCTATATTAGAGAATGACAATTCTCTGAGGGTAGTTTTTGCTTTTGATTTACTGTTTGAGCTGTTTCTATTGGAAAATCATTTATAGGCAAGAACAGTTTCAGTAATCCAAATCTGCACTGTTTATGACTTGTGAAATAGAAACCAGGTCAAAACCCCAGAATAATAAAATAATTAACCTGAATATCACATTGAATCAGTTTTGCTAATACAGTGCCCTGTAAACAATGCATGACTTATTTAAAGAGATCAAACCGATAGTGAATAAAATAGAATATCATCCATTCATAGCCACATCAGTTGGTAGTTTTGTCTGTGTTTGCAGGTGTGTGTGTCTCTTGATGTGTATGGCTGTACATCAAAAGCCTTAGAAAGACAGCTGTATGCTGATAAATACTGTAAATGTCTAATTTCTGGACCTGGAGAGACTTACTCTTAACTTCTTCTAATCATTAACAGAGAGATATTGAATAAAACATCTAATGTTACAAAACTATTTTGCTATTTATCAGGAAAATAGATGATTAAAACCATTTGTTTTCCATATTCTAATTTGAACCTAAATTTCTGCTTATGTGTATAACATATAAATAATTCCTTAAAAAATTTGTTGTCTACTTTGTCCATTTTAGCTTTTAAATATTTTATACCAGATTTTATTCTGAAAATAAAAATTTTTAAAGGCACATTAGAATTACAGAAAATAACTGAGTAAAAATAAATTTCAAAAGATTATTTACTTGATGCTATGATCAGTAAACATTTGAACTGATATGAGGCTGAAGTTTTCAGAATTTCAATCCTTTTCTCACTACATCATGAAATTATTAGGTAGATATAAAAGCTACAACCAAATCTCTTGCATAAGTAGTAATTAGGCTAATTTATATATGTATTTTTTTTTCCAAATATCCAAAGTCTTTCTTTGGTAATTTTTTTCTAGCATAGTTCTATTGAAATTTTGACTATAGCGTGTTTTCATTTTTTAAATTAATTTTGCTCTTGTTTACTTTCTCTCATGAGAATCGTGAATAATGAAAAATCACATATTTTTAAGAGAAAAGAGTGAAAAATGTAGTTATATTTTGCTCATAGTTCATGATCTTACCATTAGTTGGTGGCACTAAGGTAATTATATTAAGAAGAAAACCTCCTAGGCTGGCTTTTTGTTTCCAGGTAATTCATTCATATGTATTTATTTGTGTTGTATTTAATGAATCTCTAATTTTATATTATTTGAATGATCATTATTATATAAGGCATTCTCTACTACCAAATGGCAGTGTTACTTTAATTTGCTCTATTGGAACGCACAAGCCTTAAAGACTACTACCTTAGCTCATTGATGGCTCAGGCAGATAATACATTTGGCAAATATTTGTAAGATGTAAAAGTTTAATTACCAAGAAAATAATTTTAGACTGCCCTTTTTTCCCATTTTCCCCCAGATATTTCATGATTCTGAAGAAGAATTAGAGGTGAGACTTGAGAAAATGTAGAAAAATGTAAGAATGTAAAGTGGCTAAAGTGATACATGCACACACACACACATATACACACAGAAACACACACCCACACCTCAAAATAAAACCTGAGATGGTAAAAGGGTGATGGAAAAGGAAATATGACTCAATATGGGAAGGAAAAAGGAGTCAAATGTACAACAGAATTGGGAAGTATCAGAAGAGATTATGAGAAACATTTCTGAAGATTATGTATTTAATTCCTTTAATTTTTTTTTAAAAATGTTGCAGATATGCTTTGGATTTTCTTGAAGATTAGAAGTTTTCTTAACCATCCACCACTTTTTTGATTGGTTATTATTCTCTCTACCTTCTGTGAAACAAACTGATGGATACTAATGGCACAGTTACAGTTATAGCTAGTCAGTTGCACAGTTTACGCACATATTTCTGCTACCAATGTTTAATAGTGAATTAAACATTTTGGCTATATTTGTCCCCGAAGCTATAATTTAGTTAATCATTATATATAGCAATAATAACAAGTAAAACACAAAGAAGAAGAATTTTTTGTTTTTATGTAATTGTATTGGGTGCTTTGGATCCTCCCAATAAAGTTGACTTCCCTAAAATAATTACACTTGAATTAGGTATAGAGAAGTTAATTGTAAAAAATTGAAAGTTACTGTAAATCTTCTAATCATAGTTCTTTGCAAGTGTACTTAAGTTATTGCTCCACTTGAAATAAATGAAAACTGGAAATCTGAGGTGATGAATTATGGATCCCTTTTATGTATGAAAGATGACAAGGAAATCTAATCTGCTGACTTATACTAAAATAAAATACCTTGGCCTGGGATCAAAGATAGGTGAAAGAATTAACATTTATGTTTTTTAATTAAGATAAAATGTATAAGTTTTTATGTACATATTTTATGACTTCCTGATATAACAAAAAGTGTTGATAAAAGAACCCAATACTGGTTCTAATGGTATTCGATTAGAATTAAAGAGTTTCTATGATTATTGTTGTTGTCGTCGTCATTGTTATTTGGTGACTGGGTGAATATTAACCACCCAGTTGCCAAATGGGTGATTGACATTCCACCACCATTGGCAATGACTGAGCCCAGTAGATACCAACATTCAGGTGGGTATGTATATTTTTACCTTTTTTGAATGGCCCCCTCCACTATTCTTTGCAGCAAAAAAAAAAAAAAAAACATCAGAGAGATTAATCTATAATAACCATTGTGTAACCCATAGATTAGCAGCATCAGCATCACCTGGAAGTTTATTAGAAAGTCATCATGTCAGGTTTAAGCCAAAAACGTCCTGATCAGAATCTGCATTTTAAAAGACCCCAGGTGATTTGTTTTCAATTAAAGTTTGAAAAGCGCTAGTCTAGAGTTTTCCTAGTGAGCATATTAATAAATAACAGTTCGCATTCCAGTTATAGAGTGACACTTTTGAAAAGATTTGAAGGCATGATTGGGATAATGAATCTATGAGAACGTAATTAATGCATATTGTATAAATTGTATGAAACGATGGTGGAGGTGCTTCTAAGGATAAACATTAATTCCAAAGTAGAAGATGATTTACTGAGCTTTTCTTTGGATTTAATGTATATCATACCTTGAAGATCCTAATTGAAAGGAAGTATTGGTAAGTATATTAAATTACTGGTAATTTTCCTGCTTTGGAGAATTGAATACACAACATGGTTGCAACATAATATGCTTATTTATTTGTTAAGATAATAGAAGTACAATTGCAATATTTATTTGTGAGAACAGAAACATTAATATTTAAAGCCATTGTTTGCCTCTGTCTCCTGCTGGTAACTGTTTTCCTTAAAAGCATTACAAAAGGCATTTTGAACAGATGGTGGCTGGTTTTCTCTATCCTGCATCCCCTCACAACTGCCACGGAGCCTCACCATTCATTAATCTTCCATAGACTTCCAGTAGCACAGCAACTAAATTACACACATACACACACTGAGGCCAGCATTTCTGTCAGGCTGAAAATTAAACTGAAGAGCACTGTGCCAAGTCTTTTAACCAAACTTCACTATAAAACAGTTAGAAAAACAAACATTGAAGGCTGACCCATGAATATCCAATCTTAAATAAAAAATGTTGGCTGGTCATTATGTCTTAGACGTTCTCTACAGAGTGTATCAGAAATCTTGAAGTGAAATGAAACTCTCTAAAC
The DNA here is from genome assembly GCF_000951045.1 of Mandrillus leucophaeus. NCBI lineage: Eukaryota > Metazoa > Chordata > Mammalia > Primates > Cercopithecidae > Mandrillus > Mandrillus leucophaeus. Next base: position 202,013 of record NW_012109519.1, on the reverse strand, counting down.
ATCTGGTTTGAATTCACCTTGACTCATAACTGTTTTAAAAGAGAGCTATTTCCTTGATCTCTGAAATAGGAAAAGAACAAAACTGTTACAAACAACAGTGCTTTCACTAAAATTGTTATCAGCTGCTGTTTAGAAGCAAGTAGAATACTACTACACATTCTCTGTTGGAACATACCTTCCAGACTACATATTTCCTGAAAAGTAAAATGACTTTATCTAATATTCAAATCTTTATATTTTAAATATATACACTACACTTACCTTATAAGGTTAAATAATTTACACTTCCCAGACTCCCTATTCTTTAAACTTTTTATTTTGATATTATTTCAAATTTAGGGAAAAGTGATAAAAATAGTACAAAGAGCTTCTGCCCTGTTTAGCCAGCTGCACCTAATTGCTTAGATTTTACCACAATTGCTTTGTTACTATCATTACTAGTACTATTTCTCTCTATATTTTAATATTATTAAAATAAATTGGAAACATGGTGTCTTCCAGCCAGAAAGTCTTTTGTATATTTCCTATGACCAAGAACATTCTCTTACATGACTGGAGCACAATTTTCAAAATTAGGAAATATAACATTAATGCCATACCATAATCTGTAGTCTATATTCAAATCTAATTCATCAGTTGTCCAAATAATGTCCTTTAGAGCTATTATTTTCTCCTGATTTAGCCACTGATCTAGTGTCTTACATTGCATTTAGCTGTCTGGTCTCTGGTTTCATTCAGTCTGGAATGGTTCCTCAGTTGTACTTCTACTTTCATGACCCTGACACTTTCAAAACTGCTGGCAGTATTTTGTAGAATGTTTTTCAATTTGGATTGTGTAATATTTCCTTATAACTGGATTCAGGTTGTGAATATGGCAGCAGGAATATCACATAAATGACAAAGTGGCTTTTTCAGTGTATCACATCCGGAGGCACATGACAATGATTTATCCTTTTGTTGGTGATGATAACTTCGATCACTTGGGTAAGATGGTGTCCAACAGCTTCTTTCACTGTAAAGTTACTATTTTTCTCTGTGATTAGACATAGGCAGTATTTGAAACGCATTTCCACTAATTTAAGTGGAAAAATTGCTAACATTTATGAAACACTAGCTTTCTATATTTATAATGCCTGGGGTCTAGGAGTTTTATTTTCACAAAAAAAGTATGCTTAATCCCATTAGATTATAAAAAATTAATTACTATATAAGTCAACATACTTTAGATTGTGGGCTTTTTTAAAAAAGTAAAATGACTTATACTCAAAAAAGGCTTGAAATTAAATAAAGCATTCTCTCATATTTTCTAATATACTTTGACCACTCTTACAAAAACAAAAACAAACAAACAAAAAAAGAGTACTTTTGAAACAAGGTAAGAAGACCAAGGCAAATATTTAAACAAACATATTTGTATTATTGTCCTCTTCTTAAAAGAATAAAGTTTAAAATTTTATTACAGAAACTGTACTGACTAATTTAATTATTAGCTTCAGTTGCAAATTTGAAATTGTAATTTAAGGCAAAGCTATTTTTTTAATTTAGTGGAGCATTAGCAAAAAGGATAAACTTTCTGTTCTTCATAATGATGGAGAATTCTGCAATGGGACTTCAAAAGCTCAAGCTATTATATACAGAAATTCTTCCATCTCGTTACATACTTTGTTCAAATTAACTACAGATCTGTTAGAAAATCATATTAAAGAGTTGTCTCACTGGATGTATGACTTTAAAAATTCAAAACACTATATTCACATGAATATAAGCACATTTTACTCTATGACAGTATTTCATGGTTCTTCATAGAAAAGAGTGGGAAAATTAATACTTTTCAAGGTCTGCTTTGTATCAGGCTTTGTGTTAAAGGCTTTTTAAAGGTTACTAATGGTAAATAAAGAATCCATTCGAAGCTAAAGCAATGGTAGTATTAGCTTGCACCTAACATATTTATAATTTCATTTTACTCTGTAGGGTTATATTTTAGAGAACTACTGAGGAAAGCTCAAAAAAGGGCTACTAAAATGGGGAATTGGAGAGGTTGTTCTTGGGAAAAAAAATAATCTTAATTAGAGCGAAAGTGGTTGTTAGTACAGTACAATACCAGTCCAGTTACTGGATGGACTGATGGCTACGTCTTAGGTAAGAATGCTTAGAAAAGGATAGGTGAAAACTGAAAGAGCCATTACACGCCAAAAACCTTTGAGACATTGAGAATATAAATACCTGAGCGTAATTTAAATTAGCAAAATGTGAAAATGAAAGCCTTTGCATACATTTGAGCACTTCTGAAATGGGCTGGGGAAGGCCGAGCAATAGACACAGTCATCAGGGACCCTGGCGGTGCTTGAACAAAAGCTGCCTCAACAAAATGCCTAAAGAGAATACTTAGTACACTCAGCAGTACTTGTCTTCACTCATTCAGTTGATAAATATTTTTGAGACACTACCACATGTGAAGCACTATTCTAGGCACTGAAGTGAAGCACTGAATAAAACCTCAAAGAAGAGATAGTCAGGTTTTAATGATCTGTTGCAAGGTTCTGAATGAACTGTGCTAAAACTTGACTGGATATTTATCGTGTGCCAGCATGGTTTAATGCCTGATGTTTGGGGCTGTAAGTGGATACAGTAGAGAGTTGACCATAACAAAGGTGAATTCTGGAACTCTTTAGTCTAAGATTTTTCCAGATTTTCTGAAAGTGCATATATTCATATACAGATAGAAACAGATATGAAAATTGGTCGTGTTTCATCACTACTCACGTGGCAAAAAGGTCATCTCTGAGGTTTTAAAACACAACATAAAAAATCGAAAAATCTAAATTTATCTTTCCATAAGATTTCCAAAATTGCACTAAATTTCTCTGTCTTATTTATTTATTTATTTATTTTTATATGTTTATTGAAACAGAGTTTCATTTTGTTGCCCAGGCTGGAGTGCAATGACTGAATCTCAGTTCACTGAAGCCTCCATCTCCCAGGTTAAAGCAATCCTCGTGATTCAGCATCCCAAGAATCTGGGATTACAGGCGCGTTCCACAACCCCTGGCTTTTTTTTTTTTTCAGTAGAGATGGGGTTTTGCCATGTTGGCCAGGCTGGTCTCCAACTCCTGGCCTCGAGTGATCCACCTACCTCGGCCTCCCAAAATGTTGGGGTTACGAGGTGAGCCACCTCGCCCAGCCTAATTTCTCTGTCTTCAGCCAATGAACACATGTTCAGCATCTATATAAAGCAATACTTCAGAGCACTACTCAGGGACTTAGCTTCCTATTGCTGCTGGAACAAATTACCACAAACTTAGTGGCTGAAACCAATGAAAATGTATTGTCTTATAGCTCTTGAGGCCCTAAGTATGAAAAGGGTCTTAGGGGCTAAAATCAGTGTGTTGGTAGGACTGTGCTCCTTTATAGACACGCTACAGAATAATTTGTTCTGCTGTCTTTTCCAGCTTCTAGAAGCCCCCTGCATTCCTTGGCTAGTGGTATCCTTCCATCTTCAAATTCAGCAATAACCATTTTCACACTCCATCACTCTGACAAGCTTCTGCTCTCTTTTCCACTTTTCGGGACAATGTTTACATTGGAGCCCCTCAGGTAATCTAAAATAATCTTCCCATATTGAGGCTTGGTGACCAACAACCTTCATTCCATCTGCTATTTTAATTTCCTTGACTTCAAAACCTGACCTATTAACGGGTTCTGGGGATTACTCCGTTGGGACATTGCTCTGACTACCACACATATGTTGCTTAGTTGACATAGAGAGACTTTTGATTTGCTAAGAGTTGTAGACAGAAAGTTTAATTCTGCCATTTAAAATACCAAATTATCTCTACTCATACTAACTTTTAATTATTTCCTTAAATTATACTGTAAAATTGTGTATTGTCTGTAGAGTTCCTTTCAGATGTTCCTACAGAATTTTTTCCTTGGGATGGCAAAGGTTACTTATTTACAGAAGCAGAAAATATCTGTTTAATCTTCTTAATATTAATAATAATACATCAATGAATTCAAATTAAGATGCAGATTAATTGATGAAGTGCAAAACATATGAAGTTTTTAAAAACTGGCAAGTTCTAAAATATTTATAATTCAAACATCAGTTTCAATATCTTATCCCTTAATGCCTACACAAAATTAAATAAAATATTTACTCTAAATATTGTGGTGAGTCCACAGCTATCCTGATATTCATTCAAATTCTTAGCAATTGGGAGATGGAGGACGAGAGGTTGCCTATGATGTTTTGGTCTACTGTGACTCTTGCCTCAACTTTCTGAGGGATTGAAGTTTGGAAATTATTTCCTCATTCTGCTACTTTCTATTATTTGTGTATATGCTCACATGCACACACATAAAAAAACACAAAAGTATACATATACACATATGTGTGTATATATGTATGTGTGTATATGAATATATGTATATGTGTAAATGCATATACGTGTATATGTGTGTATATACATGCACAAATATATACGTATATGTATTTACACATGTATGTATACATGTATGTAGCTATATATACATATGTGTATATGTATGTAGACATATACACACATATACACTTTACTGAAAATTGGAAATTGGGAAGAATAATGTATACACAATAATCTCTCAAATGTATATGTATATACACATATATGTATGTGTATATGTAGGTACATGTATATGTATGTGTATATGTAGGTACATGTATATGTATATATACACACATATACATACATATGTAGGTATACATACATATACATATGTGTGTGTCTATATATAGACACACGTACACATACAAACACGCACATACACACTTTACTGAAAACTGGAAATTGGGAAGGGAAGAATAACCAATGCATACACGATAATCCTTCAGAGCTCTTGGCTTATAGCATATGATCAATAACTACTTTTATAATGTATTACAAGTTTAAAAGACCATTAACTTGATTAATAAATTGATTTTTACTTCAATCAGAAGATGGTGTATTAAAATGCAGTCCTTTGAAGTAAGATACACCTAGGCTTAAATCCTAGCTTCACCTTTTTAAGGCCTCATCATGTCTCTGATTCTGCCCACTCCACTGTGTCCAGTTCCCCATCAGGAACCTCAGGTTGGGCTCAAATGACATTTATGAGTGGGTGGATACAGGGGCTCGCATGGAAGAATCAGTAAGCCACTGGAGGGCTGGGCGCAACAGTTCACACCTGTAATCTCAGCACTTTGGGAGGCCCAGGCGTGTGGATCAACAGAGGTCAGGAGTTCGAGACCAGTCTGGCCAACATTGTGAAACCCTGTGTCTACTAAAAATATAAAAATTAGTCAGGCGTGGTGGAGTGCTTGTAGTCCAAGCAACTCAGGAGTCTGAGGCAGGAAAATCACTTGAGCCCAGGAGGCTGAGATTGCAGTGAACCGAGATGGCAACACTGCACTCCAGCTTAGGTGACAGAGTGAGCTCCATCTTAAAAAAGACAAAACAAACACACACACAAAAAAGTCAGCCGGGCACAGTGGCTCACGTCTGTAATCCCAGCGCTTTGGGAGGCTGAGGCGGGTAGATAACCTCAGGTCAGGATTTCGAGACCGGCCTGGCCAACGTGGCAAAACGTGTCTCTACTAAAAATACAAAAAAAATTAGCTGGGCCTGGTGGCGGGCGACTGTAGCCCAGCTACTCGAGAGGCTGCGGCAGGAGAATCACTTGAATCCTAGAGGTGGAGGTTGCAGTGAGCTGAGATCGCTCCACTGCACTCCAGCCTGAGCGACAGAGCGAGACTCCATCTCAAAATAAATAAATAAATAATAAAAGCTACTGAGGCTCGTTACTTGCAGGGTCTGACTGATTATAGCAACCTGGAGTAATCTTTCTTCATCTGTAAAATGGGAATACCTAATTTGTAGGGGCTTTCTGAGGAATAAGTTGAATAGCACATGGAAAGTGACTAACAAATATGCATTTTGTCCTCTAAAGTCTCCTTCTTCCTTGTCAAAAGTTGTTGATACTGTTTTTTGTTGTTTATCCCAAATGACACCATTGCAAAGTTCTTATTGTTGCCAGCCAATCAAATCTGACCTCGATGCCTGTATCTTACCCTTAAGAAAAATTCTAGAAGTTGTCAAATCAATTTAATACAAGTGTACTATATAAAGAGAACATTTGTAGGTAGTGTGAATCATGTCTAAAATCAAACAAATTATTAGACCTGGAAGCTAAAGAGCCTGTAAATTGGTAACACTATTGTTATTACTTGGATGTTTCTTGATACACACCTGCTATAAAACTCTTGATTTTTCCTGTCTTGCCAACCTAACAGTTTGTGCCTACCTGCTTAATAAAATGTTAGGGTTCTCACAGACGGGCTGGGTGCAGATGGATCAGAAGGATTCCTATGACAAATAGGCCTTTGAGATCCACAAATAAGACAATATACTTCTTAAAAATACAAGACTTCTTTGGTATCTTACTCAGTAAACTATCTAAATTTTTAAAAGGAATTTGAATATGCCTAATAAGAATACAGAACTTTCAACAAAATATTTACCACAACAGAGCTGGACTTTACTGTGAAAACAATAAACTTGTATAAAATAGTAAGAATCTTTTATTTTAAATGGTCTCTCTTGTTATTACCACAAGTCTATTTAGGTCATTGACCTATTTAGCATAAATGATCACGTGTGTGTGTGTGTGTGTGTGTGTGTGTAACACAGAAACACTTGAATTGGTTCTTTCATATTTTGAACAATTAAAGAAGGAGTATAATTTTTAAAACAAGTCAATTTGAATATGATTTTTGGAATGTAATTTCCAGTTCATAACATTAACTAATAAAATGTAGCATTTTAATATGTAGACAATTCAAAATCAAACAGAGAAAAGCAGCGAAATTCGTACTTAATCAGTCCTATAATTCGAACAGTTATTGGCTTATTGTAGATCCAGAGTTACATAAAGGAATATTTCAATGCTGTAGAAGAAATCTTGGAACAATGTGATTTAGACAGAACAATTAAAAGATTAGCTTGAAGATGCTATGGAAATAAGTAGTAAAGAGGGCAACATGATTGGATCTGCTTTGTGCGTTGCACATGCATTCCTGCTTTAGAAAGGGCTTAGTAGTTCTCTCATCCAGAAACTTATAGGTATTGCTTAAAAGAATCATAGACTGGAACCAGAAGAAAAAGAATATAAAGAAAATGTTATCTTACATAAAACATAGCAATATTACCATTTAAGGCAAAAGGATTACATGAAAAGAGACAGCAAGAAAATTTGCATGAATAACATTCATGAAATTTATCCCTACATTTTGAAGTCAATTAGTTTCAGTAGTCAATTGGCAGTTAGAAAAAAAAATCATAGGATAGAAATTTGAAGAAAATGAAAATCACATATTACAAAATTATACTGAAAGATAATGACACTACCTAGTTGACAAAATAATTAAAAGCAAGAGGCCAATTGTAAACAAGAGTAAAATCTGTTTAACTGTGGAAAAATGAAGAAAATTTAAAAGGCAAGTCAGGGATGCTCACCACACCAATCACACTCCAGGAGCCTAGTGATTATCACCATCAAGGCATTTTCAAACAGTGCACTGTAATGGAAAACATTGCAGGCAAGTCACAAACTGAGATCAAGCCTGTAAACAGATAGAAATATAACTTGAGGAAAATGTGTTAGAAAAAGATGTTAATTATTCAGAAATCTTTAGAGGTGTCTAATCAAACTTGGAAAATATTACAATGTAAAGACATTTGCCGAACAAAAATGGAATAATGAGGAACTTCTTGCAGAATTTCTTGTCTAGAGCATCGATGTTGATAAAAACAATTATACTGTAAGCAAATTTGTGTTACAACGCATTTACTTATTAAGAATTGTTAAAATAGGACACTAGCTGTATATTCAGAATTCTGTATCTCCATTTTAAAATCTTTTTGCTTTTTGGTATAATTAAAATCTAATGGTATTAAACATTAAATATGACCACACAAAGTACAAAAGAAGGAGCTAAGGAATGTAAGAAATGGGTTGTAGGCATCGAATCACACAATCTGGTCCTGGAGGAAGAAAGGAATGAACACTAGGAGAGAAAACATAACAACACAGTTCAAAATGTGTTTTGAAATAGAATAAATTTCTCAGTGGGAAACTACTATGAGAAAATATGACTTCCCTTAAAACATATTGCAAATTAAAGTGAAACCATCAAGATTCGGACTGGAAAGTAGTATTGCCTAGTTTAAAATGCAAATAGGAGTCTATATTAATGTATAATTTGGAATGCAAGTAAAGATAATTTTGACTTTAAAGTATGAAAAGGTGTTTTAATGGAATGGAAATTACAAATCTCATCTGCGTCAGAGAGGAAAGAAGTCATTACCTGTCCGTCTAGTTTCTTCTCTCATTGCTGTAGATATTTTAAAATAAACTTCAATTGTACTCGGAACCTGAATGAGCCTAATACCCTGTAAAGGAGGGTCACATTCTGCATCATAATGGTTATACCCATTTGTTTCTTTCTCCTTATTTGTTTGCTTGCTATATCCTTGGTATACTGCTGTCTACTGAAAAGAAAAAAAAATGGTTACACTTAGTCCTCATGTTGTAAAAAGTTAGAACTTGAGGGAACTGGAAGGCAACAAAAGAAAGAATTTACCTAAATTCTAAAGAGTTAGTTTCGTTCGTGATAGGGAATCTGAGAGTAGTATCCAAAGATCATCTATTCTCTAAGGCAATTTAATTCAAGAAATATTTCTGGAATTTCTATTAAGTGCTATGCACTGATGTAGACATGGGCAACACTTAGAACAGGATAAACAGGAGCTCTGCACTTATGAAGTTTCCATTCCAAACAGACAAACAAATGATACAAAGGAAATGAATAAGTAGGTAAAATATTTAGAATGGAAATATTTACTGTGAGTAAAAGTGAAATAGATTAAGTCAAAACAAAGTAGAGTAGTGTAAACAAATTTTAAATACTAAAACTTGTTCACTCTAGCCTACATATGACCTTGGCTCTCATAACCATCCCTCCTATTCTTCTTGATAACTTCCCAATGACTGGCTGCTGAGCCACAGAATAATCTCTCTGTCTTAGAGGATCATCTTTAGACAATTATTTCCCTAACTAGTGGGACTTCAGCTGACCAATCACAGTAAAACTCTGTAAGAATCCTTCCCTAACTCGTCAAGCTGAAACATTCCTTTGAAGTTGTTCTCATGCTACAGTATTCCAAACAAAGGATTATGAATAACAGTATCACATAAAATTCAATGAATTAATATAATTCTAAAACTATTTCAACAATTCAGTTGAAGTTAGAAAATGGGAAACAGAAGGAAAATCAGATGAGAAAACCGTAATAAAGTGATAGCTCTAAGTCCAACTCTACAAGGATCTACATTTAATAATATCAAATAAATACCCTAATTAAAGGCACAGATTACCAGATTACCAAAAAGGTGAAATAGGCAAGAGCAAAGCAAATGGTTACAAGGGCCACTTTAAATAAAAAGTTGAAAATAGGTGGAAAAAATAAACATATACTTTGCAAATAGTAAACTTTGGAAGGATATAGTGACTACATAAATATCAGCAAAAATCATATTTCAAGATAAAAATTATTGCTAAGGATAAAAAGGAATATTACATAAAGATTAAGGCTTAATTCATACGGGAGAGCTAATAATTATAAACATGTAAGCAGAGCCTAAAAATACATGAGGCAAAAACTCATAGTATAAACAATTTCATCGTTATAACAGGATGTCTTAACAATTCTTTCCGGGCAACCAATGGAAGAACTAGATTTAAAAAAATCAGTAAATACACAAGTCATCTAAACCATACTATTAAGCACCATATGGAGCACTACTCAGTAAGTGCAGAATAATGATTTTCAAGTAAATATGCATACAAGGTTCATTCACCAAGTAAGCCATATAATGAATCTTAAAGCAAGTAATAATAAACTTAAAATTATTGGTATCATACAGAGTATATTCTCTGACTGCAATGGACTAAATTAGAAAACAATACAAATAAGGTATTTAAGAAGCTCCCACCCAAAAAATATGAAAATTTAACAACACACTTCTAAATAATTCATGAGTTAAGAAAAATAAATAACAAGGAAAGCAGAAAATAATGAAAACTAAATTATAATAAAATAAAAATATAAAGATGTGATAGCTGCATCTAGATTTGTGCTCAGAGGAAAGTCTTAGCTTGAAATGATAATATTCAAAAGGAAGAAAGAGCTGAACTTAGTAATCTAAGACATAATACCTTACATAGGCTTTTTAAAAAAACTTCCAGAATCAAAATAAAGTCAAAGTAGACAGAACTAAAATATTTAATAGAAAAACTTAGTGGAATATAAAAAAGATAAAAATCTGGAAAATGAACAAAGCCAATAATTTGAATTAAAAGAAAAAATCAAGATATCCCTATCTAGAATTATCCAGGGAAAATATAACAGAAAGTAGTTATATCAGTATTTAAAGATGGGCTACCATTACAGATCTTAAAAACTTGAAAACAGTAATAACAGAATAATGTGAATAAATATAGACCACAAACTTTCACAACTTTAATGAAATGTATGATTTTCTTGATAAATAAAATGTCCTAATCAATTCACAAAGCTGAAACATACTGTCTGACTATCTCAATATCAATTGAAGAAATTGAGTTCATTATCTTTCTGTATTAAAAGGAAAATGTTCTAGGACTTTATGGTTTTGCAGGCAAATTCTAATAAATATTCATAGTAAAAAAACTCAATCTTACAACTCTTTCACAAGAAAGAATGGGTGTTTACCATTTTTATATAAAAAGTTGACATGAATCTAAAAATAAAACCCAAAAAGACATTGCAGAAAATAACATACAGACTAACTTCCTACATAAACATAGTTATATTTCTTAACAAAATACTATCAAATTGAATATAAAACTTATAAAAAAGATAATGCATCATGATTAAATAGAATTTGTTCCAGGAATGTAACATGTGTGCAATAGTCACAAATCAAATAATATAACCTAACCATATTCACAGAATCAAATGAAAAAACAGATGTTCATTTTCAAAGATGCATTAAAGAAGTTGACAAAGTTCAGTAACCATTTTGATATAGACTTTCAGACAAGAAGATTTTTTCTTTCTGATTCAGGGCATTTATGGAAAACCTTCAGTTATGCTACTTCATAGTAAAATATCCTACACTTTCCTCCTAAAATTGAAAACAATGTAAGAATGGCCCTTTTTATTCAGTATTCCGCTAGTAGTCTTAACTATAGCAAAATAGGCATGTAAAAGAAATAAATGACATAAATAGCAGAAAAGAAGAAATAAAATTGTTTCTTATTGACATGATAGCTTACCTATACAATCTTAAAGAATCTACAAGACAGCTATTAGAATACATGAATTTGGCAAGTGTTCATAAGTTTACTCTTAAAATAATTTGAATTTTATACACTAGCAGGAAAAAATGAAAAATGAATTTTAAAGTTCTGTTAAGTCTTGCCAAAAACATAAAATATTTCCAAATAAGTTTTTACAAGTAAATGTGAGACATCTATTATAAAACCTACAAAACCTTACTGAAATCATTTTTAAAAGACATAAATAATAAAGAGAAAGAGAGACTATGTTTCTGGATTGCTTGGGTGTGAATTCTTCCTAATTTGATCTACATTCAACAGAATCCTAATAAAAAGTCCAAAAGGCTTTTCTTGTGTAATTCACAAACAGTATCTAATTTTGTAATTGTCAAATTACAGTTTTGTATTGCCATCTCACAAGAGTGGAATAAAGTAAATCATCCCTGCTCTCTTAACTCAGTTTTGCAAATGACCTAAAATAGATGAAATATTTGGAAAATTAACTAAGTTACAGGACTTAAAGTATTTTATTTCAAGACAGTACAAAGCTAGAGTAATCAAAACAATGTGATTTTAGTGAGATACATACATGTTTTAACATAGGTCCGTATGCAATTCAAAGGCAAAAAAAAAAAAAAAAAGAAAAAAAAAAGTCTTTACTACAAATGCTCTTAGAACTACTGGATATTCATATGAAATAAAATAAATATGAACCCTAGACCATAGTGAAACAGGATAGTTCCCTTGACCTCTTTGTGGGACTTGCAAAGGGGTTGGCTTGTTTACTTAGTACACTGCTCTCAACCCCTTGCAGGAGGGGAAATATGCAAGTGAATGGGTTCAGAGGCTGGGACAAGCATATCTGTGCAATTCGCAGGAGCAGGACTCTACGTGGGCCTACAGCAGTGTCTAGGGGTTGCTTGCAATCCCTGGAGTCCCAGAGGGCGTGTGTTAGAGAGTGCTCTTTTAGCTTTGCCATCTATGAACAGTTTAAATGTTAAACAGCTCAGTAGAGGGTCAGTGTGACAGCCTCTTGCACCCGCACCTGGGTCCTTGTCTGGCATCCAGGAAGAATCAGGTCGCTTGAATGAATTGAAGGGTGGTGAATGTGGAAGATTTTATTGAGTGGTGGAAGTGACTCTCAGTTGGATGGGGAGCTGGGAAGTGGACAGAGTGGGAAGGTGGTCTTCCTTTGGAGTTTGGGCATCTCTGGCCAAACTCTTCTCTGAGGTCCCACTGTCAAGCCATCCCTCTAAAAGTCAAGCTGCTTCCCTCCAACATATGGCTGCTGCTTCTCTTTCCTTCTCTGCCACTCTGTTGCTCCACCACTGGGGCCTGGGGATTTTACGGGTACGAGACAGGGGGTGGGTTGGGCCAGATTGGTTTTGGAAAAGGCAACATTTGGGCAGGAAAACAGTACTGCATGTTCTTACTTTTGGCCATGGGTCCAGGCTTAAGGGTGTGACTCTCACCGGGGACTGCCCTCTTTTACCCAATATTTCCCTGCTTCCTGTCCATATCAATAGTACACATATTTTAACAAGAAATTTATTATATATAAAAGCTAACAGTATAAAAATACTGAAAACTCAAGAGAACTTCTTTGCAACCTGAGATAAGCAAATACTTTAAAATAAATATTTGTCTTAAAGTTTATTTAAGCAAATGTTTATCTTAAAAATTAAAGTGCGGAAAGCACCACACATAAAAATTAATAACTAGAAACTATTCAAAATTAAAGGCCTTTTCTATACAAAAAATGTCATTAAAGAAATGAATGTCAGGTGATGTGGCTCATGTCTGTAACCCCAGCATTTTGGAAGGTCGAGGCAGGTGGATTACCTGAGGTCAGGAGTTCAATACCACCCTGGCCAACATGGTGAAATCTCATCTCTACTAAAAATACAAAAATTAGCCAGACATGATGATGCATGCCAATAGTCCCAGCTACTAGGGAAGCTGAGGCAGGAGAGTTGCTTGAACCTGGGAGGTGAAGGTTGCAGTTAGCTGAGATTGCACCACTGTACTCCAGCCTGGGTGACAGAGTAAGACTTCATCTCAAAAAAACAAAAAAAAAAAAAAAGAAAAAGAAAAGAAAAAAGAAATGAAAAGGTCAGCATAAAATGGTGGGAAACATTTACAATACAGTATAAATCTATCTGATGAACGATTTGTATCTAAAATATATAAAATCATCAAAATATTCCACTCAATTTGAAGAAATCAGCCAAGGGCAAAGGCAAATATATTTTCAATGATATATTAGGACACACTTACTAAAATAGCTAAAACAAAAGATTGATAATTTTAAGTGTCAGAATATGAGGGAATGAAACTTACAATCACTTTGAATCACTGGGAGCTTATTCAAATTTTAATATTCAGTTACCTGGCCATTCTACTTCTAGGTATTTACCCAGGAGGAATGATGAAAATATATGCCCATGCATAGATTTGTTCATGAATGTTCATACCAGCTTAATTTTCAAAATGGAAAAACCAATGTCTATACACAGGTATGTCCATACAGAAGAATACTACTCTGCAAAAAACCCAGAACATTGGTGCCAGTGCACACAATATTTGTAAATCTCAAAATTGGTGTGTCCAGTGAAAGAAGAATGACATAAGAGAATATGCATCATACTATATAAGTGAATTAACATAAAATTATACGAAGTCTGGGTGTGGTGGCTCATGCCTGTAATCTCAGCACTTTGGGAGGGCGAGACAGATGAATCACTTGAGGTCAGCAGTTTGAGACCAGACTGGCCAACATGATGAAACCCAATCTCTACTAAAAATATAAAAATTATGGTTGTTCCAAAATGGCCAAATAGGAACAGCCCTGGTCTGCAACTCCTAGCATGATCAATGTGGAAGACGGGTGATTTCTGCATTTCCAACTGAGGTACCTGGTTCATCTCATTGGGACTGGTTGGACAGTGGATGTAGCCCATGGAGGGTGAGCTGAAGAAGGGTGGGGCGTCGCCTCTCCCAAGAAGCACAAGGGGTCGGGGGATTTCCCTTTCCTAGCCAAGGGAAGTTGTGACAGACTACCTGGAAAAACAGGACACTCCTGCCCAAATACTGTGCTTTCCCCAAGATCTAAGCAACCGGCAGACAAGGAGGTTCTCTCCCGTGCCTGGCTCGGCAGGCCCCATGCCCATGGAGCCTTGCTCAATGCTAGCATAGCAGTCTGAGATCAAACTGCAAGGCCACAGCCTGGCTTGGGGAGAGGCATTCACCATGACTGAGGCTTGAGTAGGTAAACAAAGTGGCCAGTAAGCTTGAACTCGGCAGAGCCCACCACAGCTCAACAAGGCCCACTGCAGCTCAACAAGGCCCACTGCCGCTCAACAAGGCCCACTGCCTCTAGACTCCACCTCTGTGGGCAAGGCATAGCTGAACAAAAGGCAGCAGATAACTTCTGCAGACTTAAATATCCCTGTCTGACGGCTCTGAAGAGAGCAGTGGTTCTTCCAGCATGGCATTTGATCTCTGAGAATGGACAGACTGCCTCCTCAAGTGGGTCCCTGACCCCCATGTAGCTTAACTGGGAGATATCTCCCCTTAGGGGCTGACAGATACATCATATAGGAGGCTGCCTCTCTGGGATGAAGCTTCTAGAGGAAGGATCAGGCAGCAATATTTGCTGTTCTGCAATATTTGCAGTTGTGCAGCCTCCGCTGGTGACTCCCAGGCAAACGGGATCTGGAGTAGACCTCCAGCAAACTCCAACAGTCCTGCAGTTTAGGGAACTAACTGTTAGAGGGAAAACTAACAAACAGAAAGGAATAGCATCAACATCCACAAAAAGGTCATCTACACCAAAACCCCATCTGTAGGTCACCAACATCAAAGACTAAAGGTAGATGAAACCACAAAGATGGGGAGAAACCAGAGCAAAAATGGTGAAAAGTCTGAAAATCAGAGCACCTCTTCTTCTCCAAAGGATTGCAGCTCCTCACCAGCAACGGAACAAAGCTGGACAGATAATGACTTTGATGTATTGACAGAAGTAGGCTTCAGAAGGTCGTCAATAATAAACCATTAACAGATGAACAGAAAGCC
Source organism: Mandrillus leucophaeus (assembly GCF_000951045.1). NCBI lineage: Eukaryota > Metazoa > Chordata > Mammalia > Primates > Cercopithecidae > Mandrillus > Mandrillus leucophaeus. Next base: position 186,544 of record NW_012109519.1, on the reverse strand, counting down.
AAATCGTGAGTGAAAACAAACAGAATAAAATACCTACGAATCCAACTTACAAGGGATATGAAGGACCTCTTCAAGGAGAGTGATAAACCACTGCTCAACAAAATAAAAGAGGACACTAACAAATGGAAGAATGTTCCATGCTCACGGATAGGAAGAATCAATATAGTGAAAATGGCCATACTGCCCAAAGTAATTTATAGATTCAATGCCATACCCAT
>NW_012109519.1:165820-185471 GCF_000951045.1 Mandrillus leucophaeus | reverse complement strand
AAAAGTCAGGAAACAACAGATGCTGGAGAGGATGTGGAGAAATAGGAACACTTTTACACTGTTGGTGGGACTGTAAATTGGTTCAACCATTGTGGAAGACAGTGTGGTGATTCCTCAAGGATCTAGAACTAGAAATACCATTTGATGTAGCAATCCCTTTACTGGGTATATACCCAAAGGATTATAAATCATGCTACTATAAAGACACATGGACACATATGTTTATTGCGGCACTATTCACAATAACAAAGACTTGGAACCAACCCAAATGTCCATCAACGATAGACTGGATTAAGAAAATGTGGCACATATACACCATGGAGCACTATGCAGCCATAAAAAAGGATGAGTTCATGTCCTTTGCAGGGGCATGGATGAAGCTGGAAACCATCATTCTCAGCAAACTATCACAGGGACAGAAAACCAAACACCTCATGTTCTCACTCACAGGTAGGAATTGAACAATGAGATCACTTAGACACAGGGTGGGAAACATCACACCCCAGGGCCTGTTGGGGGGGCTGGAGGGTGGGGGAGGGATAGCATTAGGAGAAATACCTAATGTAAATGATGAGTTGATGGGTGCAGCAAACCAACATGACACATGTGTACCTATGTATGAAGCCTGCACATTGTGCACATGTACCCTAGAACTTAAAGTATAATTTAAAAAATAAAATAAATAAATAAATAAATGGAAATATATATATGTGTGTATATATATACATATACATATAAATTGATTAGGTGTGATGATGCCTCCCTGTAATCCCAGATACTCAGAAGGTTGAGTCAGGAGAATCATTTGACCCTAGGAGGCAGATGTTGCAGTGAGATGGTGTCACTGCACTCCAGCCTGGGAGACGGAGAAAAACTCTGGCTCCAAAAAATAAATAAAAAATAAATAAATAAATAAATTTCTACAAAAAGCAAAGTAATCTATAGTGACGAAGAGCTGACTAGTAGTTCATTCTTGCCAGGAGAGCAGAGATGCATGAACTGCACACAAGCACAAGTAGACATTTGATGGTAACAGAAATGTTTTGTGTTTTGACTGTGGCTGTGGTTTCATAGTTGTATGAATCTATATTCATAAAATTGATAACTTTAAATGGAGTCATTTTTGTATACAAATTTTGCTAAAATAAGATTAATAAAAAATATAGATTAGACAAATAGTGAGGTGATGTGTCACTTGCGCTAGGGAAGGGGAGGTATGAAAGTAATGGCAATAATCTCAATTACTTTTGCATCTACATAATATGATATTTTTAGAAAAGTACAGGTATAAGAGAGAGTCAGCTTTGATAACTGTTCTATTGTATGGAGAACCTGTGCCAGCTCACAATAGTAGAAGTGAAGTAAATCCTTTTCAACCTTTTCACCTTTTTATTTTTCTGCTCCTTACCTGGTGAGTCAGAGCTTACCTATTCACTTGGTGAAAATGGGGAAGGCCTGGCAGGTACTAGAGAGAAGAAGTTGGTAGTACCAGTTTTCCCCTATGCCTGCTTGTTGAAAGAATTGGGCAAAAGGTTTAACTTTAAATGGGATTTGAATGTATTTTCTTACTATGTTGAGTTGAAAATATTGATTTTTGATCTACAATTATTTTTACATCTAAAATTGAAGAAAGATTTTTGCAATATCCTATAATGTCCAGAAATGTCACAGGGACTGTCTAGTTCATCTTGAGTCAAGGAGGAATTTGTAGGGATTTGGATGGGCCATAAAGAAAACAAAAGTATTTGCTATTGATTCTCTTGAAATAGTTCTGTTTGTCAACCCCATCAAAAAGTGGGCAAAGGATATGAATAGACATTTCTCAAAAGAGGACATTCATACAGCCAACAGACACATGAAAAAATGCTCATCATCACTGGCCATCAGAGAAATGCAAATCAAAACCACAATGAGATACCATCTCACACCAGTTAGAATGGCAATCATTAAAAAGTCAGGAAACCACAGGTGCTGGAGAGGATGTGGAGAAATAGGAACACTTTTACACTGTTGGTGGGATTGTAAACTAGTTCAACCATTATGGAAAACAGTATGGCGATTCCTCAAGGATCTAGAACTAGATGTACCATATGACCCAGCCATCCCATTACTGGGTATATACCCAAAGAATTATAAATCATGCTGCTATAAAGACACATGCACACGTATGTTTATTGTGGCACTATCCACAATAGCAAAGACTTGGAATCAACCCAAATGTCCATCAGTGACAGACTGGATTAAGAAAATGTGGCACATATACACCATGGAATACTATGCAGCCATCAAAAAGGATGAGTTTGTGTCCTTTGTAGGGACATGGATGCAGCTGGAAACCATCATTCTCAGCAAACTATTGCAAGAACAGAAAACCAAACACCGCATGTTCTCACTCATAGGTGGGAACTGAACAATGAGATCACTTGGACTCAGGAAGGGGAACATCACACACCGGGGCCTATCACGAGGAGGGGAGAGAGGGGAGGGATTGCATAGGGAGTTAACCTGATGTAAATGACAAGTTGATGGGTGCTAACGAGTTGATGGGTGCAGCACGCCAACATGGCACATGTATACATATGTAACAAATCTGCACGTTGTGCACATGTACCCTAGAACTTAAAGTATATAGATATATAAAAAAAGTGCTTTTAAAAAAGAAAAAAAGAGAGAAATAGTTCTGTTTGTTTACTATTACTGTGGCTAAACAGTTGTAAAAACCCAACAGAATGATAATAGGCTATTGGCTTTCAAAGGCCTTTTGCAGATTATATAAATAAAACCATCTCCCCAGTTTGCTAAAAAACAAAGCAGGAAATGTATAAAGAAGCAAAAGATGATAACTTTCACACTGTACCCGCTAAGCAATGACTTACTGATGCAATTTCAGTATGTGTACAGCTGTCAAACAAAATTTTTAGCAAAGAGAAAGAACTATAGAGGATGAAGAAATTACAGATGAGAAAAAATGTGAAAAATCAGAGACAGTAACTATTTAGAGAGCAAGAGGCTTAGACTGTATTTGATTAATATAGGTGAATTTATCTTCTTTGACCCCTCAACCTCCGATTTGCATATTTCTCTATTTCTATGCTATCCCGGGTCTAAGAGCAAAATGCAGCACTGACAGACATGAGAAAGTAAAATATCCTGGTTCCATTCTAGCCTGGGTCATGAACTAGTTGAGGAATCTTGAAGAAATTATTGAAGTTCAGTTTCTTTGGGCTGTCTTTTGGAACGGGAAAACAATTCCACATTGATAACTGTATACACTAAGAACAATTGTCTAAATTGTAAGGAATCTACGCGATGGACTAGAGATCATATGGCAAAGCTCCCTAGATAAGACTCCAAAAAACTGGTAGGAATAGGAAGTAGATATGTATCATTCAAATCCTACCATCAAGAATTAAAATCTGAGAACTTTTTGAATTAAGCTCCAAAGTAAGCTTGCTAATTAAGGGTCTCCGAGGCTATGTTTTCTTTTGTCAGACAGTTTTTGCAATTTGAATTGGAATGTCTATAGCTGGGACACGTGCTTTCTAGTTAACCAGTTTCTACAACTCTCTTTTATCTTATTCCAAGCGGCTTCAGGTATTTACATATATGTCTACTGTCTGGAAGTCTGCAGCTTGAGACACTCGTCAACATAAACAGTATGTACAAAGACTGGCACTCTCTTGCTTGCCACTATACCTTAAGCACAATTCTAAGAATACAGGAAGCAGTCAACTCCTTGTTGGGAAGTTGACATTTTAAAAAAAGGACTAGCTGCAGTTTAAAAAACACCCTGAAGCTACAGCTTCTATTGGAATTTGAGAACTTCTCTAAATTTGAAACCTGATAGATTGGGCCTACAATCTAACTTCTTCCAATTTTGTATGCCTTATTTAGTTTAAGGAATTACTTCTGGCCTAGCCCAGTGGCTCACGCCTGTAATCCCAGCATTTTGGGAGCCAAAGGTGAGCTGATCACTTGAGGTCAGGAGTTTGAGACCAGCTTGGCCAACTTGGTGAAATCTTATTCCTACTAAAAATACAAAAATTATCTGGGTGTGGTGGTGTGCACCTGTAGTCCCAGCTACTGAGGAGGCTGAGGCAGAAAGATTGCTTAAACCCAAAGGTTTCAGGGAACTGAGATCACGCCATGGCACTCCAGCCTGGGCGACAGAGCCAGCCTCTGTCTCAAAAAAAAAACAAGAACAAAAAAACGAAAACAAAAAAACAAAACAAAAAGAAAAGGACTTATTTCTATAAATACTGTCAGCTTAATGAATGGGTTTACGATCTTGGCAACAGTAAAGCTAAGTAGATACCACATCTTTCTTTCCCCATCACTGCAGTGGTTATGAGACTGATTTAGGTTTGTAATAAAGAATGAGACTCTATTTTTATATTTGACTGCCGACAGCTTTCAGGCCCCAGTGCTCCTTTGTCCACTTCTTTCCCACATCTGGGCAAGCTGTGAACGTCCAGTGCTCACACTCCTTTGGCACCAGCAAAAAACTCGGACCGTGCAAGCCATAGCCCTTGTAAGGAAACCATCACCTCAGTCCCAACCCCAATCACAATAAAACCCCAAGCCAGTTACCTTGTTTTCGTTCCCTCAAGTTTTTGTTTTGTTTTGTTTTGTTTTGTTTTTGGCCTGCTTGAAGTCCACCCTTCTTTTACCGGAAACCTCCTCTTGGCCTGTGTGGATGTATGTGTGGCATTATCATTGGCTTTACATCTAAACCAATGTTTGGGTGAAGAGTCCGTCACCCTTACTCAGGGTGACTACAACAATTGGCACAGTGAGCAGCGTGTCTTGCAAGACCCACTATCATTTGTCTTGCCTTGGCCTGTTCCCTGATTCTTGCCTTGGCCCATTGCTGCTCTCCCATATGCACCGTAAGCTGCTGCCTATTGACTGGCTCGAGGATTGAAGCTCATTATAAAATATGTATTTAAAGAAAGGGTGATTATTCCCATTGTTTCTGTGTTTGACATTCCTAGTAGACCTGTTTTTAAAACTGGAGAGAACAAATAGTTACTCACCTTGGATTATCCAAATTATGCCATAGAACAACGAATTAAGATCCCATATCCAATATTATTAAAATTGCTGACTCTACCCAATAAGCAACTGAAAAGTATTTTATGAGTATAGGTTTGGCTAGAATGTTCTGTTCAAGGCCAATTTGAATAGCCGCTCAGTCACAGCCTGATTTCACCTTTGAAGAAACATGATACACCTTTTCCCGCTACCCTTTTTGGTTTCCTCAAAAGCTCTGCCATTGCACATAATGGCAGGCAAGATTATGCAGGCAAGATCTTAGCCACATTTAACTTTTTTCAGGGGTACAATTCTGAGATCACACTGATGATAAGATGAGAGAGCTCCCTGACCCCGTCGTGGGACTTGTGGCAGGGGTGTGACTTGTTTGCTCAGCTGCTGTATGCTTAAACCCCTTATGGATGGGGAGCATGTAGATGGGCAGGTGCAGAAGCTGGGGCAAGTACTTTTGGGCTCCAGCCCCATGGTAACATGTAGTTACATGTTACAATTAATGCTAGGGGATATGTTACAATTAATGCTCCACCCTCAGACAGCTAAGTGTTAAACGGTCTAGTGGAGAATCAGGGTGACAGCCTTTTACACTCTGCCCTCTTGGTACCTGAGTTGTTGTCCGGTGTCCAGGTAGAATCAGGTCACACAGACTTGAAGATTGGTAGATTTGGGGATTTTATTAAATGATGGAAGTGGCTTTTGGTGGGATGGATAGGGAAATGGAAAGGGGATGGAGTGGGAAGATGGTCTCCCTCAGGAGTTTGGCTGTACTACATCCAATCTCCTCTCCAACCATCTCTAGCCAAACTCCTTTCAACGTTCAGGTGCTCCTTCTCTTGTCTGCTTCTCTGCCTTGCCACTCTTCTGCTCGTGGAGACTGAGGTTTGGGGTTTATATGGGTACAGGATAGAGGTGTGATGTGCCAGAGTGGTCTTGGAAAAGGCAACATTTGGGCATGATAACAGGAATACGTGCTCCCATTTAGGGTCATGGGTTTCCAGGCCTGAGGGTGGGGACTTTGCCAGGGAAATACCCTCTTCTACCCAGTATTTCCCTGCCTCCTGTCAATATCAATAACATTCTCATCCAAGGAAATTCATTTTAAACTTACAAAGCAGCTGAGAAAAATGGAATGGGATATTACCTTCCACATAGTACAACACCCTTTTACCTTAATTAAATTTGTGAAAGTTACTTGGTAAGCTAAGAGCTTGCACTATTGATCCCTGCATCATCCACACTATTATTACTAGAGTAGCAAACCTTTTCACACTCTCTTAGTGGCTATTTGATATCACCAATCCTAAGAGCAAAACCAAATTTTGAGCTGGGGATGAGAGGATAGCCACAACAAGGATACTACTTCTGGAGGCCCTATCAAGACTTGCAAAATAACATTAAAGATTTCTTTCAATTGTAATAGTCAATACTTCTAAATATTATGATTTCCAATAGAAGTGACCTGTACATCTACGGAATCTTTCCTCCTGTTTTCTTTTTCTCTCTCCTTCCTCCTTTGGTGTTTTCATATCCTTGATTATTTCATTCACCCTGAATAGGTAGAACCAACATGTGCAATAATCTCCCTGTAAGTATTTGTTTGATTGTAATCTTTATATAAGTTGAAATGTTCTGTAAATGCCATGCATATACTTTGACCTCAGATGAAGTTTGCAATTTTATTATCACACGTGATTGGATGTATTAATTCCTGATCTGAAATTGTTTTTGTAACTAAAAATAAAGAGAGGAATCTGTTATCTGAGTAATCAAAAATATTATTATATCTATTTCTACCATAAGGATTGAATTTTAATATCTCATTATTCTTTTAAAAAGGGGAAAATAAAGGGGAAAATGCAGAGTAATTTAACAGATGAGTCTACTGTGCTATGTATGGTAGCTGTGATTTTAAGAATAGGATAAATTGTCAACATTATCAAAGCAGTCATGCAAGAAGAGGAGAGTTATTAGCTTTTTAATCTTTTGACTAAAATAAAATCAACATATTTTTTCTGTCTTTGTAGGCATAAATAAGTTAATTATATAGCCACCAGTTCTGAGTGGGTCACTTATTACTTAGTTTATGTGAAACATTTCAGATAAATAACTTCAGAGTTACAACATAACACAAAAACACTATATATATATATATACACTCTATATATATACACTATATATATATATTTTTTTTTAAAAACTTGGATTCAGCACAAAATTCTTAAGCTAAACAAGATTTTTAAAGTAATTTTTAATGCAAAAATTTTCTAAATTACGTTTACGCCATCTCAAAGACATAAATTACCAAAATTTTCAGTATGCCCCATCAAAGGTGATTGAGTGTCACTATTTGTCATTTCTTAGTGTCTCCAAATCTGGGTCTTTCTGTAATGATTACTATAGCCATAAAACCTATTGCATTGGGTTTTGGGCTTTTCATCAGTGAAATAGGTTAGCTCAAATTGGAATTTCCGGCTATACCCTGAAGAGAAAAGATCTTCTGTTAAGTTATAGAACTGACACAGCAATTCTTTTAAAACAAAACACTTTTTTGAGGTATGATTAACGTCAAAAGGCTATACATATCTAAAGTATACAACTTGATGAGTTTAAAAATAAGTATGAAAGTGGAAAAAATGGCTTATTTAGAGGTGATCAAATAATGTTTTGAAATAGGCATTCTTGTTCCGGAAGCTAGCCTTGAAAGATGACCCTGCAGTCCTACTACAATGAGCAGGGCCGCACGGTATGCATATGCTGGAATCTGGGTTGGCCTTGGTACTCTCTTTTGATAGAATGCAGAAGTGATATAGTATGACACATGACTTACAAGTGATATAATATGACACATGACTTTCAATTTTAGGTCATAAGATGACTTGCAGTTTCTGACAAAATCTCTTGAAATGCTTACTCCAGGAGAAGTTAGCTACCATGCTGTAAAAAGCTCAATATAGCCATGTCAGTGGACCATGTAAAGACAGAAAAGAAAGAGACCAACAGAGGGAAAGAGACAGCGAAGGAAACAAAGAGAGAATCAGCCTCTACATATTTTAAGCACCTAAAACTGTTTGTCATTACATGAGTAAAGTGTGAATAATTTAAGCTACAAGCCCAGTTGAACATCCAGATGACTCCAACTCCCACTATCTCTAACTGAACTGTATAAAGAGCTCCCAATTGGCCAACTATGCTGTTCAAATTATAGAACTGTGAAAGCTAATCATAAATTGTTTTAGCATTGTGTTTTGTTTGGGGCAATGGGGGTGTTTATGCAGCAATTGATAACTGAAATAGGATTTCTTACCAGGGATATGGAGTATGTCCATTACAAAAACCTCAAATATGTGGCACTGTCTCTGGGATAAAATGGTGATCTTCAGACTATAATATATCAATAAGAGATTAGTTAAAGGCTAAAGGACAGAGAGAAAATTGTTATTGGAGACTGAATAAAAAGAGACATATGTTAAATAGTGGCAAAAAAGTTTGGCAAAACTCCGGAAAATAGAAATAAGTCTAATTTACTAGTGAAATTGGCTAAAGAGATTGCCACTCAGAGTTTTTAATGTGCCAATGCATTTATTTTAACTGTATTTAATGAAGCATGTCCAGGGAGACATGAACCAAAGAAGGAGCTGTTCGGTTTCAAGCCAGATATAGAGAAAACATTTCTGAAACAGAACCTACTGGATTCAAAATGAACTGCCCTATAATTGCATGTTTCTCACCGCTAGAAAAACTCTCAGATAAGAAATAACCTCAGGCAGCGAGAATCTTTGTTAATACATCAGATATTTATGGCAGCGCATAGCCAATCTGCTCAGTAAGACTAAAAGATTTCTAAAAATTATAAGGGCATTGCCCAACAGCACTCTGACTCTCAGTCCAAGGCAGAGAGAGGCCTGTCTCAAAACAGATTTCTGAGTGTGGCTTCTGTCCAAGCATGTGAGTTAACATGTAACACAAAAGAGAAGAAAGAAATGTTAAGGACATTATACTAGCTTGGTCTGTAAGTGACAAAGATAGCTCAAAATGAAAGAAGGGCATTTAGGTTCCAGAGCTTCTACAACAATAAAATAGAATGAGAAAGCTACTCAGCATCAAGCATGATCACTTTTTTTACAGAAAAGAAAGAATGACTCAGAAGGTAGAGGCAAGAGGCACAGAGAACCAAAAATCCAGCAGTAGGAACTTGATAGGATTTCAGAACTGCTACTAGTAATAGCAATGTGTCCTGTGTTGCCCCCTTTTTGAATAAAAGCATGTGTTGAAGTGTTCCCATCCATGTCTTATAATATGCATGTATTTGTAGAAGTCAGATAATCTCCTTTCACAATTATCAGGTCATGAGGAGTCACACCTAAGGAATTACATATGAGAAACCATGCCAGAAGAGGCTAACCTACTCTTGGAACTATTTAGATGGTAAATTCCCAGAGTAGTTTCCGATGTCTTATGAGATTAGACTGGCATCTTGGGATAGTCTGAGTGCATTTTGAAAGTAGCAAGAATGTAAAATAACTTGTGGCCTGTGGTGGCTGCAAATTCTTTGTCACTCATCTTTTCCAGAGGCAGAATATGGGCTGGCTTTATGCTTTAACCAATAAAACATAGTGGAAGTGATGATGTGTCCTTTTCTGGCTGATGTCGTACGATTTGACAACTTCTGCTCCTTCCTCTTTGAAAACAGCTGTCATGTCCAACTACCTTGAGACCTCCATAGTCAGAAGACCAGCCTGGCCACACAGAAAGTGAGAGACTATGTGGAAAGAACTGAGATATCAACATATGAGTGAAAGCTTCTTGTGTTTTTCAGCTAACCAAGATAAGAGTAAGAACTGAGTCCCTAGAGGTACTTGATCTACACTGGCTCCCCAGCTTAGTCTCCAGGCATGGTGGAACTGAAACAAGTCATCCCTGTGCACCCCTCTGAATTCTTGGACAAATTAAAAGGTTGTTCCTTCAGGTAGGTGATAGAGTCTATTCCCCAGTTGTCTAGGAGGTAAGAGAAAGTTTTACCTGAAACATGGTCCGACAGTGGGCAGACTGATCTCATGGAAATGGGAAATAATGGCATACATTTTGATTGGAGCTTAGTAGAAAATGGAGATACACACTATAAAACATTTCAAGACCAGGTGCTGCTAAGAAGGTATCAAAAAGTGTATGTGGCCTTGGTTAGACAGGCCACAGACATGGGAGATTCTGAGGAGGCATGTGCCTTAAAGGAAATTAGAGATATCCCTAAATAGACCTTTTGGCAACATCAGAATTCATTCAAAACTTATCCTGCTATCAGGTTCATATATTAAGTAAACAGTTTGCAAACTTTTAGTTGAAGACAGTAACCAAAAACTACACATTAATCTATTTCTTGAAAAGAAGGGAAATTGCAGTCATATTCCTTCTACTAATTGTATTTTGTTTCAGAATTTCTCGATTTTTATTTAAGGCAACGAATGGTCTCAGTTAAAAATAATCCTTTCTAACCGCTTTTTTAAAATATGTTTAACAAGGTCTGTTCAAGATTCGTTACCATATCTGGCTCCTAGAGTTCACTTAATCATTACAAACAGATTAAATTTTTTTCCTATTACAATTTCTTCTAAATATTGGTCATTCTCAAGCAATGTTGGATGGAAAAGCATCACAATCATTTATAGCATCTTTCATGTTTCTTAAGTACATGTGGAGTTCTTGGCACTGTACAAGTTGTTTTAATTAGGCATGTTTTCTCATGGGATGACATGATAAATGCAAAATACTCATGGAGTATGTTAAGAGTATGATGTTTAAATGTAAGAAAGGGTTACAGAAGACCAAAGGGATTTCTTAGTAATTGGTTTTTTATTAATAAGAGAAGGAATTCTAAAAAAAAAAAAAAAAGTATAAATGGTCTTATAAAAGCGTGAAGAAGGATGCTTTTCCAGTGATGGGAAGCCATTAAATTCTGGAGAATAACCACAGCTATTTGGAACCTGTCCATTCGTGATGCTATAACAAAATTCTTGAGACTAGTAATTTCTAAAGAACAAAAATTTATTTTCTCACAGTTCTTGAGTCTGGCAAGTCCAAGATCAAGGTGTTGGCAGGTGTGGTTATCTGGTGAATGTTGCTTTCTGCTTCCAAGATGGTGACTTCCTCCGAGGGGAGGAATGCTGCATTCTCATGTGGCAGTAGAGGGAAGGCTTAAGGGAACCCCGTGAAGCTCCTTTTGTAAGGACCTTAATTGCATTCATGAGAGAGGGAAACTAATGGCCTAATCACGTCTTGAAGATCCTGCTTCTTAGTACTGTTGCATTGGCAACACCTAAATTTTGGAAAGGACACATTCAAACTATAACAATCCCACAGTGGAATTTCAAATAAATGTTTGACTGTCTGGATGCTGGTTTGTAATATAATAGTATTTGATGTCAATTTGGTTGTTTTGCTGAAAACATACTTTCTTCCTGCCAAAATTTTTCCATTTCCTGAAATTCCTGAAAATAGATTGTACAAAAATTGTCAAAACTCTCTTTAACAAAAATTAATTACTGCATAATTTAAAAATTAAAATAAGTATATTTTATTAAAATGAAATTAAATCAAGTTAAATATCATTCGGGGAGGAATACAAATCTTTTTGCTTTTAAAATTCTATTACATTTTTTCGCTACATGATTATTCCTCCTTACATCTTAATGGAAGGTAAGAGTATGCACCAAGGGGCAAATAAGATCTTTTATACTAGTTGCCAGAGAGATTTCATTTGGGATTTTGAAAATTCATTCACACTCCAAAGATGTTATATTCAAAGAATTCACTTAAGAAGTCTTCAACATGAAATCTTAAAGAGAAAAATATAATTTGATAACAGGACAAATAATAGTTACGTAAGACAGTTATATAAATATGTATAATTATTTTGTAGTAAGTTACAGAAGAAACTTATTAGAAAATGAACTCACTGGAAGATATGTATAGGTATGATATATTTGCATCTGTATCTTTCCCTAAAAGCAATTTTGATTTATGTATTTCTTGAAATAAGTAGAAAGTTAGCTAATTTCTACTGTTTTAAAGAAGTAATAACACAACTGTTGTATTTTTTGTTTTTTATGATGTGCATTTAAATTTGATTCAGATAAAAAAGAATTATTATGCCATTCTATTTTATAAAAAGCTATAACAAACAGATTTCTTCTTTAAACTTACTGACTTCATTAGCATTTAATAAGTTATTTTGTATCTTCATAATTAATAATTGTATGCCATGCTTATAAATTATATTATTTAAAGATAGGACAAAATATCAACAAATTCAAATATATGTACCATCTTTATCCTTTGACTATTTTTAAGCTTTCATTTGCTTTCTTTAAATATATCTGATTGTATGACTTATGCCTGATGACTATTTTCAGATAATGAACAACGATCTTTTTAATTGTCTGGGGAAGAGAAGATTTCTTCCACTCTATAGTTTTGATCCCTCTAGGAAATAGTACATAAACAGAAGAGAAAAAACCCTATGGAGTAGGCTAGAGTAAGCTATAAAAATCCAATTATTTCTCAATTATATTCTCACAAAAATATATATGGATTGAAATAGCCTAAGAAGAAAAGTTAAAGCCAACATTATTTTGACATGGACTTTCTTCTCTCAGAGAAATGTAGAATGTGAGATTTGTAAGGCCCATAGTGTCAGAAAGCTGGGCTACATTAATTGTGCTTACCTCTCCTTTTTCTTCTTTTATTTTAAAAACACTGGTTTATTCTGGCTATGTAGAGATAGATCACCAAACAGGGAATTCCTCAGTATCTGGCCCTCAGCTTACAAAGGAGAGAGTATTATTTTGAAGACCCAGGTTAATAATGTCAATGGGAATTTCTTTGTGTTAAAATTAAATGGATAGGGAAATTATACTTAATTTTTTGTGTATCATATTTAGCAACTTATAAATCTATTTTCTGAAGGGAGGATATTGTCCAATGATATTTTAAATAATTACAACATACTTTAATTTTTGCATGGGATCTTACAACGGGTCTTCAATTTTGTTCTTTAGCGATGTTCCTCACAAAGGATCTTTATAAAGGATCGACTGGGGTAATCGCTTCCGATGACAAACCATTTAAATGTCACACATTTATCTTCAATTGTTATTTTTTACACAAAGTAAATGTTTGTTTTCCTATGGCTCCTATCTATCTCTTCTTCGTGGAATAAAAGGCAATAAGATTTAAGTCTTCTTCCATGTTATAAATATTTAGATATTTGAAGAAAATTGTAACATCCATCCTTCCAGGCTTAGCATGCTGATTTACTTTTATCATTTCTCAAGTGATATGTTTTTTGGTTTCCTACACCATTGCTATGTACAAATGTGAAGTCAACAAATACTTGTTCAACAAAGTAGAAAATAAACCTCTATGTGTATGGGAAAAGATAGGGATTTAAAAGAAAATTAGAAAGATAAGAAAGTAAAAACATTTCCTAAAGTCTTTAGCCTTGAAGGGGACAGAGAATTAATGAATATTCAGATCTTGTTAACATATTACTCTAACTTCCCTTAACCTGTAAACATAAGACTGGGAATGTTGAATATTATTAATATAAGAAGATAGGGAATGTGTTCATGAGGAGGCTACTGAAGCATAGCAGTGACATCTTCTTTCTTTGCCCATGAAGCTATGTTTTGTAATAGTAATTTAGATTTTGTATGCATTTTTTATATACTGTTTCATTCATAACAGAAAGATTCTAGAGCATTGAATTTTAGTTCAAAGTCTTACTTTTAAAGTGTATACAGGTGTGTATGTCTCTAGACCAGCATGCATGTAACGTACTAACAAAAAACATATTCACATTTTTTCAACAACCATGTGAAAATCACATGTATTGAAATCCAGATGGTAGTTTAGAGAGTTATCTGTTACTGCATGCGATCTCATTTTTAGGCACTTTCTAAAAAAGAAGGCATTGAAGCATGACATCCTCCTTTTCTGCCTCTGCTTTCTTTATGGGGTATGTACTCAAAGAGGGCTTAACAGAGCAGTGGTTTCACAAGGGAATAGGGAGTTTAATGAATCATACATACTTTATTTGAAAAATATCAATAACCATTCACTGGTCTATTCTTGCATAAACTGAATAAAAATCCCTATGTAAATGGTGCATAGCTTTTTTTATGAATCATGCTCTATTTTTTAGTACAATGCTAAATCTTCTTAAAACGTGTAGTTTTACCTGCCAAGCCTAAGATGAATTTCCATCAGTGATTAAAGACTAGTTTCATTCCCTATAATCCTTGTCAATTATATGAATAGGCAGTAATGGAACACTTTATTTTCTCTGGTTATTAAAACACAAAATAGTAATGCAAATGCACTGTACAATGTCTCCTTACTAGATTGGCAGTGTAATTTATTTAATCAAATTCAGAAGTCAAAGACAGAGAAGCAGGAGTCAGTCTCCTAAAGTGTATGTGGGACAAAAACATACGCACAAAAAGTCAGAATACAGATTTTAAGTCTTCCAGAGTTCTATCTTACCATCACACTCACACATAATATTTAGTAAAGAACTTTTCAATTTCATTTATAAAGCTACAATTTTTAAATTGTATCTTCAGTGTGGACACTCACATTGACTCTGAAGGAAGAGAGTTGATCCTTAAAGGCTATGGCTGTGATGACCACTTAGTTTTTAATTTTTAAGTTACAAAGGATTGAAATGAGTCAGATTTGGACGTATCAGAAAGGTTAAATAAAAAGCAGACAGCAGTTTCAGAAATAGAAGATACGGGGCCCCCTCCTCATTGGACAAGGCTATGAAGAAGAAGCTGGTGGAATCAGGTTTAGATTTTTAAAAAGTGTAATGTTGCTGGCATTATCTCCATGATACTCATGACCACTGCTTTGAGTGAAAATTTAATAAAATTAACACTACTTTCTTGATTTATTTTTTTCTTTTCTTCTTAATCTTCCCTTCAAGATTAAACTCATCAGCACTTGACAAAAACTGCAAATAACAGCCAGATGCAGGAGTTGGTTTTATCTTTTTATGCAAGTATGTGGTGCTAATTAGTGCAAATTGATTAAACTTTAATTGCCTGATCCATGGCTAATTAATATTTATAAGATGAATGAGCAGGAAAACCAGACATTTATTAAAACACTTTAATGATTTTTCATATGTTTTGACAAAGCAAAGCAAATAGATGTTATGAGTATGGATGTGCTAGACTAGGGGAGTGTATCTGTTGCCTTCTTCTACCTGTGAATGCCCTAAAAGTCTACATTAACTTTTAAACACATAAATTGTAAACTTATTTTTCTTTGGGTCCTTTTTCAAATCATTTTCAAATATTTTTGCTATTAAGCCACTTTGTTATTTATGACATAATTATAGCAGTGACAGATATTAAAATTAACACATGCATAAAATTATCTGTTTTACTATTATTTTATATTATGGATTCATGTATTATAATAGCCATGTGTTAGTACCATGTAAAATGTGTATTTTAAGCAATAAAAAGTATACTAATATTTTTATTTAAGATTTTAAATTTTTAAAAAAAATAATTAGAATATCAATTAAGATCATTAATCATTTGAATATTTAAATTACATAGATCTGACATGTTTCCACTTAATTATCTTGGTGCCAAAAGTTAAAATCCAGGATTCATTCTTAACTGTAAAGCTCATTTGACACATTAAAAGTAGTATATGTTAGGTGTACATTGTTCAAAGGTAGGATATATTTATTTCTAAAAAATGCCATTTTGCACATAATCAGTAAAATAATTGTTATATGTAATTATTCACAATAATATCAGCTTATTGAGAATGGTAAATGTCTTTGTTCACTATCTTGATGTTTCACAATTAATTCACAGTCAATATGTTTTCAGTAAAATGCTTTTCAAAGACAAATGTTTTGTAAACTTGATAAAATTCTGTATCTTTATTTTTTATATCCTACATTTAACTTTTATGTTTAATTCTCTAGCATAGCAAAGCAGACCCTAGTTCATACTTTCTTGTATATATATATCTCTCTACACATGTCACTATTTTAAGTGTTTATTGTGATCTTGATATTTGGTAAATATTTTTTGCCCAAAATCATTTTGTAGTCTTAACAAAAATGATTTTAAATGATTTTCTAAATTAAGTAGGTTGAATATCAAAATAATCACCTACATAATTATTACTTAAAGCTAATGTGTAATAAATTCTAGAACGAAATGTCAGCTCCCTTCCCTTTTCTCAAATCTTCCATCTAAAAATGTTGCAAATTGTTTTAAAGTTATATCAGCAATTGTGATGGTCTTTTAATGGGTCAACATGGCTAGGCTACAGTTGACAGTTATTTAATCCAACACTGATCTAGATGTTACCATGAAGGTATTTTGTAGATGTGAATGAAGTTCAAAATCAGTTGATAACTGGTAGTGATAATCACAATCATAAACAAGATTATCCTAGGTAATCTAGGTGGACTTGGTTCAATCAGCTGCTAAATCTTAAGAGCAGAGCCCAGGCTTCCAGGATAAAGAAGAAATTTCCCCTGCGAACAGCAACTTCTGCCTATGCCTAAGAGTTCCAGCCTGTCTTTTTTGATAGTCAGTCATACAAATTTTAGGTTGGCTAAGCTGGTTCCTGCAACCATGTAAGCTAATTCCTTGCAATAAGTGTCTTAAGGTACATTTTCTACTGGTTCTATTTCTCTCTTGGAAATCTGACTGAAACAGAAATCAAAATACTTAATAACTTCCGTAAGAAGTCATGTGAACATATATGCGCACGGTCACAAAATAATGAGATGAGTACTAAGCAGGTATGGACAATTTCATGCAAGGAGATACAGAATGGAAGATCTAAATGGTAAAAGAGGTAGGGTAAGGTGGAGTAGAATGGGTGGTGGGCGAGTAGTGTGGAGCAGAACATTTCTAGCAAAGGTTAAAAAAATTACAAATGCATGAGGCATGTGGAGATCATTGTTCCTATAGTGCCATTGTATATATTTCTAGGGGAAAATGACTTTGGATGGAGTCTCTAACTTGTTATCCAAGACAGTTTGTTATCTGTCTTGGATAACAAGAAAGGTTAGTGGATTTACTGAAGGAGTATGCTGATTAAATACATTTAGAAGGGGATAGTCACAATCCGATTCAGGTTTAGGAAGTCTGGCAAAACTACTGAGGGAGAACTGACTACATAAAGAAAGACGAATTAAATGGGTTTTGTTTGTATGTTACTTGTTTTTGTTTGTGTGCATTTTGTTTTTGTTTTTAATCGATAGAGATAATGAAGTTTCAAACCAAGATAATGGCCATAGGGATAGATAGTAGACAATGAACTCGAAAGATGTCAGGTAGTATTAGGGTGAATTAAATGTGGGCAATGATGGAGGGAGAAACTTAAAACCCTAGTTTTCCGATTTGGGCAAGTGTGTAGAAAAGAATGTTGGGCATGATGTTCAGAAATAAATAACATAATAGAAATAAGTACATTTCTGGAAGTTTCTAATTTTACTTGCCAGGATATTTTCAACTGAGGATTTCTACCAGAAAGGTTAGGAGTTCAAAAATAAGAATTATATTAGAAATACCAATTTGAGTCTCATCATAAGTTAGATGGTGGCTGAAGATATGTGGGTGCCTATGACTCTCAAGGAAGCCAGTTATGTTAGGTAAATAAGTGGAGAGAATAATTTACTTTGTCTTTAAGCTAACTTCATGTTAAATGAAATTTCATGTGTATTGCATTGCTTTCAGGCTATGTCTAGAGATTAAAAACCATTTTATTACATTTTTACACTTAAAATAAATTGTTTGTGTTTCTTTTAAACAGAATATTTTAAATACCTGACCAGATAAATCTCTTTTGTAATCTATTCCATAATTCACCCACTAGCTTATGAATTTACTCATTCATTTACTCAAGCTAATATTTAGCATCTAACATGTTCTAAGCTGTGTGCTCTGTACCATAAAATGGAGAGAAAAGCCTTCACATGTCATGTCTAGATCTTGCCCATATATTTAAAGATCAACTTCTGACTGAAGAGAATAGGAAGACATTTTAATTATAAATAATATTTTTAGTATTAAGGTATTTTCTATAATGTATATAAGTCTCTTCATATCTAATGGAAAATTGTAGAATAAAAAATGAACTTCAGTCAAAGCCCTTACATCATTTAACCTCTTTGAAGTCAGGAGATGGCGGAGGGCCTCAAAGAAGGAAGATTCTAATTTTAAGAAAGAGCATTAGAATGGACAGAAACAAACTTCGACCCTGGAATTCAAACTCCGTGAAAGCACATTACCCAAGACAAACAAATGTTCCGTTTTCATTTGATAACAAAGTGCGATGACAGGATAATGAAGAGAAAAATGAAGAGGAAGAAGAGTAATGGTAAGAGCAATAAATGGAAGATCTCCAAGGATCAGTACCCCAAAAGGCAAGAGCAAACCTATATCTACCAAGAGAGGTATGAATATGCTGAAAAGACTTGAGATTGCTCACAGAAATGGACTCAGAGGGCTCCCAGGTGGAGAAGATTTTGTTACTCATGCAGGTGATCAGAAGCTATTTAACCATCTGTCAGTTTTGCTTCTGAGATACAACTGATAAAGTATCTAATGAGTATCTGACCTTGTATTTCTAGTCCATTACGACTAACAGTGTGGCCCAGTAACCAGCAACATAGGTGTCACTTACGAGCTTGTTAGACAGTCAGAACCACAGGCTCCACCCAGTGTGTACTAAGTCAGAACACCACTGTTTAAAAACTCAGGGGTTGATTTGTATATACATCAAATTTTGAGAAGCACTGCTAAGCAACGCTCCCTTATACCTAGCCCAACATCTCCACATAAGGCCAACGATGTCACACGATACAACTTGGTTTTTCTCCCCTAGCTAGATGCCTTGCTGTAACTCCACTTACAGTGAGAAAGCTAAGTATTTAAAATACTATATATTAGAAAATTCAGGTTATATCTCATTAAATAAAAAGTGTGACTTGCTTCGTTCCTCAAATAGGTTTAAAATACCCAATTGTGTCAACACACCTCTCTTAAATTGAGGGAGATCACACAAAACCAATAAAACTATAAATCAAAAATTCATTATTTATAATTATTATAAATGTCAAATACTGTTTTAGGCTCTCTCTATGTTTTTTTTAATTATACTTTAAGTTCTACGGTACACGTGCACAATGTACAGGTTTGTTACATATGTATACATATGCCATGTTGGTGTGCTGCACCCATTGACTGGTCATTTACATTAGGTATTTCTCCTAATGCTATCCCTCCCGCTCTCCCCCAACAATAGGACTCGGTGTGCTATGCTGCCCTTCCTGTGTCCAAGTGATGTCATTGTTCAATTCCCACCTATGAGTGAGAACATGCGGTATTTGGTTTTCTGTTCGTGCGATAGTTTGCTGAGAATGATGGTTTCCGGCTGCATCCATGTCCCTACAAAGGACACGAACTCATCCCTTTTTATGGCTGCATAGTATTCCATGGTGTATATGTGCCACATTTTCTTAATCCAGTCTGTCACTGATGGGCATTTTGGTTGATTCCAA
>NW_012109519.1:154812-164840 GCF_000951045.1 Mandrillus leucophaeus | reverse complement strand
ACAAAATGAATGTCAAGCGAAAGATCTGAATTTAGTTTTTTGCACTACTACTTTAGTAATCATACAAGGATTTAACATCCCTATGTCCCAATTTTTCTTCTGTAACCTAGATTATCTCTGAAATTACCTGTATATCTCTTCATATACCTTAAGAAATTATACTTAAAGAGAAATATTTTTTGACAATGACGTTATGTATTTTACTTACAAATTCAAAAATTCTGAAAACCTATCATTGATTTGACAATTTCATTAGTTAGATGAAGCCTTCTCTTTTCTTACCTTTATTTTGTAGCATTTAATGACATCTTATTTTATACATGCTTTAAGTTTGTGCGACATTGTTTTATTTTCCCCATAAAATACAGACATTTTCATACTTTGTGTGTTATTACACATGTGGAGATAACAGTAGACTTCAAAACTATCCTAATCCTAAGAATCGTTCACTGATTTTCACAGGAAGTTTCATTGTAGAAAGGGGTAGGTGGTCTGTTGTGGTTATTTAATGCTGTATAACAAATTGCCTCAAGGCGTAGTTGCTTAAAACAACACCAACCTTTATTTTGTTCATGAGTCTGTAATTTGGGCAAGGCTTTGTGGAGAGTTCAACTATGTTTCAATTGGCAGCAAGTGAGGTGGCTCCAAAGCTAAGTTACAGAATCATGTGAAGAAATATAAGTGTACTGACTTATATTTCAGGTGTTTGTTACTACACATTGGCTGGGCTGAATGATGGTCAGGACCTTAGCTAGGTGGTTGGTTGGAACTTCTATATATGGCCTCTGCAGGTAGCTGAGGCTTCCTTACAGCATGGTGCCCTAGGTTTCATTGGTGAGAGAAGAGAGAAAGAGAGACTCTGTCACCTTTTAAGACGTAATCTTAAAAGTCACATACATCACTTCATTGCATTTTATCCATGAGAGAATCACAAAATCCAGCCCAACTTTAAGGGAAAATACTCCGTTTGATCAGACAGTAGTAGAAAAATCCTGAAAGAGTATGTGAACACAGAAATATTGCTGTCTTCATCTCAAAAACTTCATAGGGTCAATTTGTCATTTCATTATCTAAGCAGAAGTAAAGCCTCTTGCAAAAGTCCTGAATGTTGTTATGCTTTGGCTGTGTACCCACCCATGTCTCAACCTGGGTTGTAGCCTCCATAATCCCCACATGTCATGAGAGGGACCCAGTGGGAGGTGACTGAATCATGGCAGTGGGTTTTTCTCATGCTGTTCTAGTGGCAGTGAATAAGTCTCACAAGAATTGATGGTTTTATAAAAGGGCAGTTTCCCTGTGCACATTCTCTTGCCTGCTGCCATGTAAGACATGCCTTTGTTCCTTTTTCGCCTTCTGCAATGATTGTGAGGTTTCCACAGCCATGTAAAACTGTGTGTCTATTACATCTCTATTTGTTTATAAATTACCCAGTCTTGATATGTCTTTATTAGCATCATGAGAACAGGCTAACGCAACTTTCTTCCTCTGTATGTTAGCCTCAGGTAATTTATACGCACACACACCCTCCCTTATCCTCAAAGATAGTCTTCATTAAAGAAACTAAACTTGTAGCATCGACTCAGAAGTTTTCATAATCGGTAATGACATGTTTTTGGTAGGCTGTTACATTAACAGTTTTCATGTACAATCCTTACCCACATTGATTCTGACCCTGAGCATATGACTTGTTTCAATGAGCTATTACAATTGTGACACAAGCAGAAGCTTAAAGTACCTGTATATTTGGCTTTGCTTTCTCTTGCTTTTGGGAACCCTTTTGTCTTGGTTTGGAAAATTAAAAAATAAACAAAAAAACAACTAGGGCTGGTATATTAAAGGGTAACAAAGAATATGGAGAGAGAGGTCCCAGACATCTCCTGCATCCTAGCTGAGGTTGAAAAGTATGATTGAGCACAGTGAAACCCAGCCTAAATTGCTGATCCACAGAATCATGAGAAAATAAATGAATGTTTTAAGCTGCCAAGTTAAACACTACATTAAACTAGAGTAGAGCAGACCAGACACTATGTGATAGAAGCAATATGCGATACACAAGAGAGGATTTCTTTTTCATTCACCCAATATTTTAGGGTGTTTGTACTTTGTGCGGTGCTAGGAAATGGTAGTCGAAAATACTTTGCAATCTTCAGACTAAGAAAATTCAAATTTCCTTGATCAGTCTATAGTGATATTGATTTAAGATACTGCTATCTGAGAAGTCAGTTATGGCTTTCCTGCTCCTCAGATATTTTGTTAGATTTGGTGACCCCCAAGATGTACATCTTATGAGAAGCCTCAGTCTTCTACACCATTTTGAAAGCTGCAGATAGTTCATATTTTTTCTTCATTCTTTCCTGCCTTGAGGACCAACCCATTGTCCATTGTGCCAGCTTAGCTTGACTCTATCTAAATGCAAAACCCAGTCCCTTATTTTTCTCCTGCACAAGTTCACATACTACAGTCATTTCTTGATTTTTAATAACTGTAGTAAAGATCTGGGGGAGTTGGGAAAGATTATGTTTAGGAGCATAGTGTCTTCAAGCAAATAGGTTAGTTCCAATGCCGCATTGAACTTTTCTCTTTGGTCCCATTCTTCCTCTGTTTCCTCCTGGTAAATGTCAAATATCTTTTACTCTAATCCCCAAGATCTGACTTTTCATTGACAAGCACATATACTATTACTTTATACAAGAAATTAACTATTGTTATTGTAAAACATTTTCTCACTTGTTTCATAAGCCCATAAACTAGTTTGAAACTATTCTTATTACCCCAAGGTAGAAATAGCTTTAGCTAGAGCAAGTCATTTTAAAAAACAAAATAGACAGACTAGAGTTGAAGTAAGGGCAAGAATCCCAAGGGCCAAAGTCATAGCTACTCAAAGTAAGAAAATTGGGAATAACTGCGAGATACTTGTTTTTCTCCCTCCAAGATAAGAGCTGATTAAGTGCATTGGTAGTGGGTTTTTATTAGAGATGAATAATTTAAAATTTGGCCTACTTAGGAGTCTTTTATTTTTCTTTCTTTCTTTTTTTTTTTTTTTTTTTCTTTTTTTTTTTTTTTGACGGAATCTCGCTCTGTCACCTGGCTGGAGTGCAGTGGCGTGATCTCTGTTCATTACAACCTACACCTCCCAGGTTCAAGCGATTCTCCTACCTCAGTCCCCCGAGTAGCTGGGACTACAGGCGTGTGCCACCATGCCCAGCTAATTTTCGTGTTTTTAGCAGAGATGGCGTTTCACCATATTGATTAGGAAGGTGTCGATCTCTGAACCTTGTGATCCACTTGCCTCGGCCTCCCAAAGTGCTGGGATTACAGGTGGGAGTCCTTTGTAAATTCTATTCTTCTGCTTCATTTGTGACAATCCTTAATTCTTCTATGTGTTATCATTGGGACAATTAGTAAAAGCATACAACACAATTGGTCACGCTCGTGGACAAGGGGTCCAGGCTGAGACAATCAGAAATCTCCCTGGGATAAGTTGCTCATGTTGAACCAATCAGAGATCTCCCTGGAGCTTTTCTCTAAAGCTAGATAGTAAGACTTTTACTATTTTTGGAATGTATATCTACATGTGTGAGTTTGAGGCTCAGCAGCCATCTTTCACATTACATTGAGATAGCCTTATTTTGTCAGGGAAGAATGAGGTCAGCATGTAAAAAGATGTAGAGTTAAGAAAACTGTGAAAGCTGATATTTGGGAGGCGAGGATGATCAGGATCTTTATTTGAGTCTAGATGCCATTTGGATGTCCAGAGCATGTGATTCGATGAAACCTCAGCTTTGTAAAAGCTAGAATGAATAGGTTCTGTGGTTTACTAACAAAAGAGTACTGGCTTGTAGCCATAGACAGTTTATATTTAGTGAATTGAACCAAGGAAAAAGAAAGTCTGTGGGCAAAGTAATAAAAAACACAAGAGGGATGCCTACTGTATCAAGTACCTAAGAAGTGGGTTCAAAGCATGTATACCAATCACTCTAAGGCTAGACAACATGAGCTGACTGCTTGTGCAACCCTAGTAGTTTGTAAGCTGAAATCTACCTCAGGTCAAAGTTTACATAACTTGGTATTGCTTCCAATTCACATAGTATCGGGCAGGTTCACTTCCAATTAGAATTACAGAGTTTGTCATCATATTCTCAAAGAATGAATTTAGGAAAGAAAACTTCAAGATCAGGGTTCAGTTAATACATATTTGAGAGAAAACCAAGAACAACAATTTCTGACAATTTTAAAAATTATGTCTCTGTCTATTGATCCCCATTCCCAACTCATTACTTGCTATTTCATTAAAAAAACTTACTTTTTGTATGTATCAATGGTCATCATTTACAGAAATAGTAGCATGCATTGGTCACCATTTGCTGCACCAATGAACAAGCCCAAGTTCTCAGTGGCTTGTAACTGCAAACGTTGGTTTATGGCTCATGTCACATTATAGCCATACTCTTTTAGGAGCTTGGCTGGCTGCTGTTGAATTTAGCTGGGCTCAGCTAAATTTGGCTATGCTCAGTTGAGTTCTGCTCTTGGTTCAGCTTCACATTTGCTCACATTTCATTGTCAAAGCAAGTCAGATGACTGTGCCCAAAACCAGTAGAATAGGCAACCATTTTCTGCCTAGAGATAAGGTACTACAAAGTACCATGGAAAAGGTGTGGATATATAAACCACTTACAAAGAAAATAAAAAATGATGAAAACAATAATCCAACCTACAACAGAACTGAGAGTTTGGGAGAATGACACATTAGATCCACATTTACAGATTCAAGGAACATCGGGTATTAGCAGCTAGATTTCTAACCAACTTTTTTTATACCTAGAGATAGAAAGAGCAAGTGAATAGGGAGTTACCCAGGAAATGAAGCCGCCACAACATTTCCACTAAAAGATGACACATGTTCTCCAAAGCTGTTTCCCAGGATAGTCCAAGTTAGTCACAGGGAGGAGATCTTTAACTGCATTAATCTGTTCATGTTTATAATCTTACACATGCTCATAATCTGTCTTTTCTCTTACGTTATTCAATATCTTCAACAAATCATTCTGCACCCCTGCTATTCACTAATACTACTGTCAATTTCAGTGTAGCAATAGAAAATGAGTAGAGTAAAATACATTTTTGGAAGAGTAGACATTTTGAAGTACACAAGCAGACCCCTGTGGAATCAGAGCAGCCATTTCTTGCTTAGTTGATGATTAAAAAAAAGTGTGTTAAAATTGTTTAGAAGGAATATCAAAATATTCCAAGATTTTTATTTTCAAAATAACTCAAAGTACAGTTTCCTTCTAGGGATTTGAAGAGTTTTGAGTCTTATATAAAGAGTTTTATTCACGGAATTTTATTTTTCCAATCTAAACTGAGAGTTACCTGTAGGAAAATGTCATAATAGCCTTCATAAGTTAACTCAGGTGAAATATAAAAATAAAAACTTCCTTTCTCTTCTGATCTCATATCCCAGCCCTACTTTATTCTTCTCCTTTTTGATCAGTTGCTCAGACTTCAATGGAAAAGTCACTGAGCATCAAATAATCCAGCTGTTGTTTTCAGCTTTCTCTATTTTAATGTTTATTTTCCAAATCATTTCCTATTTTTCTACTAAAAATATCCTGCCAAATCATTATTTTTTCTGGAGCAAATCTAATGCTTTCTGTTGCTAGATATCTGATCCAAATCCAATATTTTTCTTGGCAGTTGGTGAACATAATAATAAGTAGGGATTTTTTTTTCCACACTTAGAGCTAGGGGAAAAGAAAGACACAATTCACAATTAAAACCATTTAAACATTGAGGTTAGTTCTCTCCTTAGCATACATTCACAAATACTTCTTAAAGGGAGAACATGTTAAAAGAAGTTTCTATGCTTTTAATGTATATTTGCACATAAGTTTCTAGTTCTTAATGCACATTATTTTGAATACACATTGGGAGTGTGATTTAGGTAATGCCATGCTTTACGAAGCATATTTTTTTCTCTTTACTTTTAAAATCTTTGTCAAAATGATAGTATGCACATAGGAAACAAAAAGTTCAGAACCTGAATTTGTCTGCTCTTGCACTGCTATAAAGAAATACCTGAGACTGGGTAATTTACAAAGAAGAGAGTTTTAGTTGGCTCATAGTTCTGCAGGCTGTACAAGAAGCATGGTTGGTGGTGGGGGAGCCTTAGAAAATTTACAACCATGGTGGAAGGAGAAGGGGAAGCAGGCACATCTTACAGGACCTAAGCAGGAGGAAGAGAGAGTTGGGGAAGGTGCTATACACTTAACAAAAAGATCTTGCCATAACTAATTCACTATCACAAGAACAGCACTAGAGGAGAAATATTCCCCCATGATCCAGTCACCTCCCAACAGGCTTCCCCTCCAACACTGGGGATTACAATTTAACATGAGATGTGGTCAGGGACACAGAACCAAACCATATCAGAAACAGTAACAATAAAATCACTTAGCCTCACTGGTATTTCAATTATTTAACCCATTTTTAAATGATTTCTGATTGTATTGATTTTCTTCATAATATGATACAACAGTCTTAAATATTGATTCACAGATTTACTAATTTTAGATCATATTTGTGGCCAAATAAAGGAAGATTTAGATAACTCAGACTATCCCTGCCTCCTTCTCCTAATTTCTAATAGATCTATTGTTTTGCTTTTCTAAAATTTTGGTTTTTCAAGACTTCCAAAAATGTTTTTCCTCCTCTATAATGAATAAAATGTCTTTATTCCCTCAAATTAACTTTCTTGAGGATGCTTATCTCTCTACTCTTCCCTTAACCATTTCTTTCTTCTTCCATTTCCCAATTTATGTTCACCAGCCATTTATCAAGAAAGTGAATTTTTTCCTTTTAGCTCTGATTAATTATCAAGTTTTGTTTATAACAGTATATTATAAAGTCATGAAACATAGCATAGTAGCCATCTTTGTTATAAGATCTACTGTCTCAAATGGCAGTGTAGAATAATCTTATTTTTAAAGAGTGTATCAGTTCCATTTTCAAATAATGTGCCCAAAATGCTTTTACTCTACTCTTAGGCATATTTTTTGATAAAGTACCTCTGCATTTAAAGCAATGGTCTCATCATTAATCACTTAAACCTCGAAATGTTGGGAAACACAGGGAAGTATTTTTGTATAAAATTTTATTTTCAGGTTAACCATATTGTCTTTTTTTCACATTAGCAATAATGCTGTTTATATTACCATGGCTTTAAATTTAGAGGAACTCACCTGAAAAAAATTTAGATGAATTTGTTATTTTGGAGCCCAGCACTTAATATGAGATGCCTTAAGTCATCTTACAACTATTAATAAAGTAGTTTTAGAAAAAACCTCAAAAAAAAAAAAAAAAAAAAGAACCAACATAAAACACCAGCATAAAACTCTGTTGTAAAATTATTGGCTAATTAAAATAAATTGGAAATAATTAATTTTTAGTAGAGAGTCTACACAAATCTGATGAGAGATAGTTTATTAGATGCCAAAATATAATTTTCTTCTCAATTCAAAGGTTTGTCTTTTTGTTCCAACCCAAATATAACTTGATTCTCCATGTCAAAATATGTTTATGACAGAGAACACAAATGTAAGTTCAGGTAAAAGTATTAGAAATATATTATCCCTAGCTTAATATATCAGTTTTAGTATGCATTTATTTGGCACATAACAGAGAACAAATCTCCAAAGAAATAAAAGACATCATTTAAAATTAAATTTGAAGTTATTTTTTAGCCACAAGTGCAAGTCATCTGCCAAAAAGCTCTTAAACTGATTTTGATCATTTAGGCTTTCAGGAAATATTTACCACAAAGAAAAAAAGTACAAAAATCTCTACCTACATGTACTTTACACTTTGGAGAGGTGAGACAAATAATTATAAGTAAATAAAAATACAGTATGTCAGATGGTGATAAATGTGGGGAAAATATAAATCAGGAGAGTAGATATTGAGAAACAGAGAAAGGGGTACACTTTGAAATGTGGTAAGAGAAGGTATTATAGTAGTCCCCCATTACCCAGTTTCACATTCCATAGTTTTAGTTAACATAGTCAACCACAGTCTCAAAATATTAAATGAAAAATTTCCAAAATAAACAATTTATAAGTTTTAAATCGTGCACCATTCTGAGCAGCCTGATGAAATCTCAAACCATCTTGAGCCATTATGCCTGAGACAGGAGTCCTCCCTTTGTCCAACACACGATACTGTGTGTGCTACCTACTTGTTAGTCATTTAGTAGCCATTTTTGTTGTAAGATTACCTATCCCGTATGGCAGTGCTTGTGTTTGAGGTCAATCGCAGCCTACTGGTATTCCACAATGTCTACATCGTTGACCTCACTTTATCTCATCACACAGGCATTGTATAATCTCACATGACAACAAGAAAAAAAGCGTGAATAGACTATGATATTTTGAGAGAAAGAGAAAAACTACATTTGCATAACGTTCAATACTGCATATTGTTATAATTTTTCCACTTCATTATTATCTCTTACTATGTTAAATTTGTAAATTGAACATTATCATAGGTGAGCATATATAGGAAAAAAAAAAAAAACATAGAGATCAGTATTATCTGCAGTTTCAGGCATCCACTGTGGTCATGGAATGTATCCCCCTTGGATACATATCACTGTATTTGAGAAGAGACATTTGAAAATATTCCTAAAGAAAATGACCAAGTGAGTTAAAGTGTGTAGGGGAGAGGGAACAGAGAGTGTGAAGGCCCTGAGGCAGACTCCTCTCCAACTTGTTTAAAGAAAGGTAAGATCAGGGTAGCTGGAACAAAGTGAAGAGGAGAAGTCAAATGCACATTGTGGCAGCTTGGGTTTTCCCCTCATTAAATATTTCTCACCTCATTAATGTAGGCTATGTACAGAATTATCAAGAGTAACTTATAGGTCATTGTGAGGACTTCACTTTCCCTCTAAGTAAATAAAAAGACATTGGCAGTTCTGAGCAGAGGAGGGAAGTGGTTTGCCTTTCATATTAAAAGGTTTGCTCTGGTTGCTGTATTATGAATAGGTTCTTAGAAGCAGAAGATGAATTCTGAGGCCAATTAGAAGATCATTGCAGTAGTCAAAATGAGAGATGCTGATAACTTGCATCAGAGTGGCTACATCTTAGATGGTGATAAATGGTGGGATTCTGCACATATTTTGAAGGTAGAGCTAGCATGATTTCCTGATAGATTAAATTGAGACAAAGAAAGAAGACTCCACAATTACTTAAATGTATTGGCATAAACAGCTATTATAACAGAATGGCCATTTTCTTAGATGAGAGAGATTGTGAAAGAGTCCCCTGATGCCCAATCTGGACAGATAGATCAGATTTTCAGTTTTGGTTGTGTTAATATGGAGATATCTTCTATAAAACTGCAATAATGTTAGCAAGTAGACAATTAGATATATAATTATAAAGTTCAAAGTAGTCCAGGCTGGGAGCATCAGTTCATGAAAACTTAAAACCACAAGAAATAATGAGAGCACCAAGGAGATGCATCTAAGTAAAGGAGAGAAAAACTCTGGATCACTGCAAATGTTGAAGGTCAGAGAGGAGGCTAGTGAGGAAAAGGGAAGTAGGAGAATGTGATGTCTGGGAAAACAATTGCGGAAAATGTTTAATGAGGTAGGAGCAAATAAATATCGGGGGGCGGAGCAAGATGGCCAAATAGGAACAGCTCCAGTCTCCAACTCCCAGCACGAACGACACAGAAGACTGGTGATTTCTGCATTTTCAACTGAGGTACTGGGTTTATCTCACTAGGGAGTGCGGGACAATTGGTGCTGGTCAGCTGCTGCAGCCCAACCAGTGATAGCTGAAGCAGGGCAAGGCATCGCCTCACCTGGGAAGCGCAAGGGGAAAGGGAATCCCTTTTCCTAACCAGGGGAACTGAGACACACAACACCTGGAAAATCGGGTAACTCCCACCCCAATACTGTGCTTTAAGCAAACGGGCACACCAGGAGATTATATCCCAAACCTGGCCGGGAGGGTCCCACGCCCACGGAGCCT
>NW_012109519.1:113707-148427 GCF_000951045.1 Mandrillus leucophaeus | reverse complement strand
TTTTGGAGACAGAGTTTCACTCTTTTTGCCCAGACTGGAGTGCAATGGCGCAATCTCGGCTCAATGCAACTCCTGCCTCCCTGGTTCAAGTGATTCTCCTTCCTCAGTCTCCCAAGTAGCTGGGATTACAGGTCCCTGCCATCACATCCAACCAATTTTTTGTATTTTTAGTAGAGACGGGATTTTACCATGTTGGCCAGGATGGTCTTGATCTCTTGACCTCATGATCCACCCACCTTGGCCTCCCAAAGTACTGGGATTACAGGTGTGAGCCACCACACTTGACCAGAAATTGTAAATGACTGTTTTTAGGAACTTTGCTGTAAAGAAAAGCAAAGAAGTAGGATAGTATCTGGAGGAGGGTGGAAGGTCAAGAGAGATTTTAGGTTTTTGGCTGAAATTTCAGTATGTTTTAATTCTGATAGAAATAATCCAATACATAGGGAAAATATACAAGATTATACAGGATAGAGATGGGAAGACTGCTGAAGCAATGCTCCTGGAGAAGTCAAAAGGAGATAGGATTTACTGCATCAGGGACATCTTCGTATGAAGAAATATTATGAAATATAGAGATAAAAAGCAGTAGAGTCTGAAATATGAATCATCCAGACAGGTGCAGACTAGAGAGTCAGGTGAATCTTCAGTTCATTATAATGGTTTAGATTTGCTGCTTTGCAGTAGAGAGTGGATATATATCCACACCCACTTTGTTATATTATTTCTAGTTGAATTTCTTGTGATGAGGTTAATATCCTGGGATATATTATATATATGTTACACATATACATATATATATATGTGTGAATGTGTATGTGTGTGTATATGTATGTGTGTATGTGTGTGTGTGTGTGTGTGTATCCCCTATTGGATATATACCACTGAAATTGAGAAGAGACATTTATATATATCAAATTGTCAATGTGGAATTTTGCTGCAATTCTTTTTAACTGGGCCTCTTTTCAATTCATGCAACTCAATTTATAAATGGTTCTTTAAAAACTCTGTTTTATATAGAGTTAAATACTGCTATGGACTGAATGTTGGTGTCCCTCTAGAATTCATATGTTGAAGCTCTACTTCCCAGCATGATAGTATTTGGAGGTGAAGTCTTTGGGAGGTAATTAAATTTAGATGAGGGCATGAGGGTAGAACTTCCATGATGGGATTAGTGGCCTTATAATAATATAAAGGGACCAGAGCTCTCTGTCTCTCTCTCTCTTCTATGTGAGGACACAGCAAGAAAGCAGTCATCTGTGAACCAGGAGGAGCGTTCTCACCAAGAACCCAATCATATTGGCTGATATCAGGCTTCCAGCTTCCAGAACTGTCCAAAATAAATGTTTGTTGTTTAAATCACCCTATGGTATTTTGTTATAGGAACTCCAACTGACTAAGATGAAAATGTCTCATGAAATACAATAAAGGGTCTTATCCTGTGACACTGTGGAACGTCATTATGATGACATGATGTGCCACGCTATTGTCATGTTGAGTAAGTAGCCTCCCATCCACTGAGGGTCTATGTTACTGAATATTGGACAAGGGTTCAAGACAAGTAACTCAGGGACTGAATTCTTCAATGTGTGTGTGTGTGTGTTTGTTGTGTATGTGTGTGCTATTGAATATATTAATGTACAGAAGGTGAAAGATTCTCACTCCTCACTTTCCTCATCTGTCATGTGCCGTAAGGAGTTTTTCTATAGATTGGAGTTTGTGTTCACAGAGTCCTCAGAAGAATTAGCTAAGTTTCATATCTACTCTCTGTCATTAACTAAATAGAGAATCTAAAAAGTCGGAAATAGATGTTTCCTATGAGAGTGAATAAATTTGAATGAATACAGACAGCAAACAAATTTCCTGAAATGGCGGAAGTTAGGGAAATCTTAGATTAGTAAATTTTTTGACATTCTGAATGAATGCTGAATGATACGTGGAATATAATTATTGTCTACATTAGGAAGACTCCAGGAAAATTTTCTCACTAAATTAACAAGAGAAAAAAAATCTAGTACGGCAATTTAAGCAGGAAGATCCCACGATTTTTCCAAGTTGTAGTAATTACAAAAATTGTTTTTCTTCTTTTTTGGACAATAGGGTAGATATTTCACCAAACACATATGAAGCCCTTATTCTGGGTCAGACCCCGGAGATTCACAAATGAAAAGTGTCCGCTATCCTCAAGGTGTCTCTATTTTGATGAAGAAAGAATGTAAAAAGATTCTCTCCCTCCTGTTTAACAAGGGAGAGCAGAGTTGGGCAAAGTGGGTACTTAGAGCCAAGAGGGACGAGGAATATGAAAGGTGCAATCTCTGTAAAACTTAAGATCAGTCCAAAGATACAAGCTCATTTTAAGTGATGGTCCCAAACCTCCCCTCACCTCCTGCAAAAGCAAGGATGTGTATAACCAGGTATTATGGCAAGGATGTGTATAGCCTGGTATGATGGCGAGGATGTGTATAACCAGGTATGATGGCAAGGATGTGTATAACCAAGTATTATAGCAAGGATGTGTATAATCAGGTATTACGGCAGAGAACACTTCGCTTATTCAAAGTAGGCCAGATCGACTGGGGTGCATCTGGCAATGGTTCTCCATTTCTCTCACAGGATAAAAGCCAAAGTCCCTGCAGTGGCTTACAAGGTCCTTTAGAATCTGGCATCAGTTCCACTCTGACCTAAACTCCTCCTAGCTCCATTCACTCTGTGCCAGCCACCCTGGCTTCCTGCTGCCAAGTCTCCCACGGACACTCCTGGGTTAGGGCCTGTGCAATCTGCTCCTTCCTGGAAGGCTCTTGCCCCAGATTATCTAAGAGGCTCCCTCCCTCGCCTGCCACAAGGCTCTGCTCAAGTACCTTTGCCATGACCCCAGACATTTTTCAATTGCGCAACTATCCCTGTCCGACCCCAGAACCTGCTATGCTGCTCCTTTCACATTGTAACCTACTATATCATCTGTAATCTCTTAAAATGATTTAACTTACTATCATAATATAAATTATGATTGTTTATTTGTGCCTCATTTCATTAGGTTGTAAGCTACACGAGGATAGCGGTTTCTGTTGAGTTTATTTGTTGGTGTACCCCAGCGCTTAGTGCAATGTCAAGCACATGATAGGACCCAGTAAATGTGTTTAATGAATGAATGCTGTAAAACCTTTTCTTCTGCAATCTGATGTTGGTTGACAAGAAACTCATGCTCCTGCTAGGCATGTGACCAATGCCACCTGGTGTTGCTGATGTTATTTAATCACGATGCATTTAAAAGTGTAGGTCATGCAATACCCAGAGGTGCAGGACCAATGCCAAAGCTTTATCATACTGCTATGGGAAATGTGTAGTGATAACTAACATGTACTTGTTACTACAGTCAGTGAGTACAAAAGTACATTTATCATGTTTACTACAAGTATTTTTTTCTCACTGCATTAATTTATAACTGATAGGAAAGAAAAGTCAGATGTAATACACAGTATAATTCATACATACATTCAGCAGATTTTTGAATACCAAGTAGGCATCAAGTCTTGTTTTGGCATAAGGAAGAGAATGGTAATACTTATAAAGATCATGTTATCATGGCATTTACATTCTAGTGGGTTCTATGTCCTCTTTTGCTCTTGATATTGTGAAAGACATTGTCGTGCCAGTTTTCAAGGACAGGTTCTGAGATCATGCATTCAGAAAACCACATAAAAGACAATGAGTAGCAAAAACCTCAAGGGGTGTGAGTAATAAGCAAGATGGTGTTTAGTAAAAATTAAACAATGTTGTGAGCTGCTCAGGATTTCCTTCCATACCTGCTATTCACATCAGTCCAGATCTCAGAACAGGACTTCAGCCTGTAAGACAAAGGAAAGTAGAGACACCTGCTGGAGTGACAGGGTGAGGAAGCAGGAAGGAGACTGTGACAAAGACTATGGCATTTCTTCTAAGGTCACGCAGAGAAAACCATCAGAAATATGAATAGACAAGAAAGTTCTGCCTGCTAATCAAGTGTTTTAATAATTGGACATTTCTAGTCCTTTTATTATGAAATATAAAAGGGTAATAAAGAACAATTTAATATTTGGAGTATTTAATTCAAAATTATTAAGTGTTAATTGAAAATCCATTATTTTTAGCTACTAATAATTAAAGCAATTATAGGAGAGTTCAACCTCCATTACAACATATTTTTGAGGTGAAATATCCTAAAAAGGCATTTTCCTTTTTCAGGAAATTAAGCCTCCTATATAAATTTGAAAACAAATAATCAGGCTTCAAGAATTGCTATCATTTTGGATAGACTGGATTTATTTATTTTCCAGGAGATGTAACAATTAGATAGATCTATGAGGAATGGAGGATGAGGCCCCTGAGGTCACGGTGGACGTGTTTTCTCAGTTTGCCCATGCTGTGCTAAAAAGCTGTTGTCTAAGGCAAAAGCAGCAAAAGAAAATGCATTTAAAAGGCGGGGAGGGGGGTGCTTCTGTGAATTTATGAGAAGTGCATCACAAAGACAAATATTTCAGCCATGCAATTCCATTCGGCCTTTTCAGCTGTGTGTCCATAGCAAGTCAACGGCTAAATTGAAAAATCAATTCCAATTTAAATTATTGGAATAAAGAACACCAGGAGTCAGAGATAAAATGGCTTTGTTCTCTGAGATCCTTTTTAATTGGAAAGTTATTTCTTCAGGGTATTCTAATGGTTCTGAGGGAAGATTGCAAAATAAAGTTGATCGGCTGGGGGAAGGTTAATAGCTAATGTGCTTTCCTTGCTGCACAGCAGTCTCCTGTCTTTATGACATCCCCCATCATATCTGGAAGGACTGAAGATTCTAAATCATTTGATACATGCAAGGACTGTATTTTTTCTTAGTCTTTCAGAAATCATCCTGAGGCTGAAACCTTGGCGGAGCATTGTTGCTCTTGCAACCTTTCCAACTGGACCCACTTTTGCTTACAAATATCACATGACCCTTTTCTCTCTTCCTTTTCTTTTTCTTTCTTAAAGAAAATTCTTATGGGAATGTTCACCTACCAATAAAGTAGTAATTAATGAAAATGAAAGACATGAAGAGGATGCTAGTAAGAGCTGTGCTCCTTAATGATGGAAAAGAAAGACAGAAAAAATGCTGGCTTGTATTAAACAGAGAAAAAAAGATACTAGTAGTTATAGACTTAGTAGAAAGTGGACAAAGGTACAAAGGTAGCAGAGAGGAAAAACATGGTATATATAGAAAATGCTAATAAATATTGTTATCAAAAGGTTAATACTATGATAAGAAACCAAGTCATGTTGAGACAGCTTCAACCCAAAGTTTAAAAAATAAAGCTTAATTAAACATATAATAACCTTTGCTCTGCCAGTAGAAAACTGTTTGGGGCAGCTGCAGATTAGAAACCCTGAATGAGCGTTTAATTTGAAATTAATAAAACAGCTAAGGTATGTGTTAGAAAAAGTTACTGAGGTTTGCTTAGTATATTTAATTACTGTAAAAGAGATAAATCTTGTTGCCATATAATGAACTCAGAAGTGCAGATATAGTAAATATGTACTTACGTTCTTGTTATTAATGCATTAAATTTGTAAGAATATTCAAGAATTTAATTAGTGTTTAATAAGATAGCTATAGCAAATTACAGTAGTTGGACATTAAATGTAAATTAATATTTTTATTATTTAATTGATATTAACTAATTAATTACTATTTATTACATGGTAGCTAGATTTATCTTTTATAGAGTTATTAAATATCAATTAAAATGCTCTTTTAAGAGGGCACATTCAATTAAAAATAATATTCTGTAAGAATTTCACAACTCCTTTCTCCCAGGATTTGGGGTATGTAAGTGCACAAATCAAATAACCAAGGTGGTCTAGAAAGGAACCCAATTGGGCCTATGCCTGGGTATCTCAAACAATTCTAGACTCACCCCAAGAAGGAAGGGCTTATTTATGGAAAGTCATGTTTTTTTCTGCTAAAGTTATAAACTATATAGGTCTTGGAAAGACTCTCACTCAAAATATCTCTCCACAGTTAATGCTAAGACTTTGAGGGTTTATTTCTCTGAGGAAAGCAACTATGGGTTACTAAAATAAAAATGCTACTTATTATTAGTCATTTCTTCCTAGATGTGACTAGGTGTGACTATAAATTCTCTTAATGAAAGAAAATAAAACATATAACTTGAGACTTTATTTTTCCATCAGAGTCTATGTTGCTCCTGTCAATTCTTGAATGTATTATGTGCTCAATAAATATAATAGAAATGCAATGGATCGAATCTCTCTCATCTGGTACCAAATAATTCCTACAGCTACTTTACACTTACTGTGAAATTGAATCTGAGACAGTATAGGGTAACGGTTAGTTATCCCACATTGAGTAGGCCTGCCTAGTTTTAAATTATGCATCTACATTGTTCAAGGTGCGAGACATCTTTAAAAAGTCATATCACTATTAATACGTATTACTATATTGTGCCTCAGTGTTCTCTGCAATTGCAGATGACACTGCCCATCTCTTAGGATTATCATGAGGACTAAAGGAGTTAATAAATGTAAAGCACTGTAGAACAGTATCTACCACATGATAAAAGCTGAGTGCATGCTTGCTGTTATTATGATCTCTAATCTTAAAGAAATGGTCTTCACAATTTGGAGCTGGAGAAGATACATTATGTTCTAGCACACTAAAAACAATTGAAAAACAAATTAGCTTATTTTTATCTAGCTTCATCCTTTTAAATAATTAATCACAATCATTGTAAATATTTATTGTTCCCCAGAAGTCATTCCTGGCAAAGCTATAAATACTATGTGATTTTAATCTTTTTCTCATGAATCGATCTTTGAAGATCCTTTGTCATTTTTGTTACTATAGTTTTGAAGCATAATGATGATATTAAATAAAACCTATCTTACATTGATTCTTGCATCACCCTACAAGGTATCTAACGCCTCAGCTCAATAAATAGCCATTTATCATTATTTTTTTAGTCAGTCTTAGGTCTTCTGACATTCTTACCTAGGCTAAGAGAAATTAATTTTCAGCTAATATTGCCTGAAATCATTTTTAGAACTCAAGCAAGCATTCCAGTCTTTATACTTCTAACTAATTGTTTACCTCCTATCTGTGAATTTTTTTTGTAAAATTTAACTCAAAGATTACTTTGTTAATATAATAATTTAATACTTAATATATATATTATGTATAATATATTTTATATATATATATTTCGTACTCAATTTCTGTTGTTAATTTTCTGAAGCAATGAGTTTAAAGTCAGGAGAAACAGATTCTCACACCAACCACTTAGATATACAATTTATTTGCCTTAGCTTTCTTTTACTCTTCTGTAGAAGACTTTAAAGAGAATAATCTTTAAAAACAAAAAAAAAACAAAAACAAAAAACTTTTCAAATCCAGCATGCTATTAAATTGTACTCAAACAACAAAATTTTTCCTTATTACTTGTGTATGGTTTAGCATTTTTATTTTGCTTTGCACTTTTAAAATGTTGGAGTTTTTCTTTTGTGTCCTTCTGAAATGAATATGTAAAAGGAACAAACTTTGTAATATAAAGCATTAAACCAAATTTAAAAAAACAATTAAGTGGACGATGCCAACTTCTTCTGTTCTATGAGTAACAGCAATGGGAATTATTAATAGACTTATGATTAAAAGAATAAAAAGTAGTAAAACAATAGATGGAAAAACAAGTCCATGGAGGTGTGGTCTCATTTATTTGATTCCTCATCAGTCTCTGCTGATTCAACTTTGGTCTTTAGCTCTGTGGACTTAGTCTGCAAGACTGAGCTCTGTGGCAGTAAAGAACTAAAGGAGAAAAGACAGAGCATTTGACAGATGTGCAGGAAAAAGACGATTTACTCAGGAGTAAAAAGAATACAGATGCAAAGGGGAAAAAAGAAACATTTGATCAGAGAAGTTACTAAGGAAAAAAAAGAGAGAGAAATGGATACAGGCTATAAGAATATTTTGAATGATGGAACCTGGGTTTGAAATTGACTGAAAGACGCAAGGGAAAAAATTAAATGTTATCACTGATATTTTGAATGGATCCAGTAAGAGTTTGACAAAGAGAAGAAAATTAGAACCCAAAAACGATGAGCTAATCACTTTGAGAATCACCTGAAACAATCGGCAAGGAGAAGGGTTCAGTAGAAAAGGAGAAACTGAAGTCACCTATAAAGACCAAAATGTCTGAAAGGGGACACAATTTAGTGTCTCACTTAGCATGTTTTCTTTGACAATATGGTTTATCTCTACAGGACGGAAGGTAAACAGATGTTCCAGTTTCTGATTCCGCTAACAGAATAAATCCTCTATCACCTCTGTGGACGTAATCTTCAAATCTTCTCTCATTCTGTGCTTGCCTTTGGTAGGTACTTGTTCACCTACTTCTCTCCTTGTTCTGTCTTTTAGCTTTCAATGCATGACATTGCTGTAACTGTTTCAACCTCAAATTTCCCCAATCTTATGGGCTTCACCTCACCTCTGGTGGTTTGGTGCCGCTCAAAGGATCTTCTCCATTTTATCCAACTTTTGACGTGTCTCATGCTAGCACATCTAAGAGGGGATATAAAACACTCCGTTTGTTGTTGTTGTTGTTGTTGTTTGTTGGTTTGTTTAATGCCTTGATTTGCCAGCTATATTAGTTAGTTTTCACACTACTATAAAGAATTACCTGAGACTGGGTAATTTATGAAGACAAGAGGATTAGTTGACTCACAGTTCCACAGGCTTAAGAGGAAGCTTGACTGGGAGGCCTCAGGAAATTTACAATCATGACAGAAGGCAAAGGGGAAGCAAGGACCTTCTTTATATGGTGGCATGAGAGAGAGCGCCAGGGAAATCCATGGTATTATTCATTCAATGCCTACCACACAGTAACATGAAATATTAATTCATCACTGAGATTAAACCTTGAGTGGGCTATCAGAGATAGATTTCAGGAGGACCCTGTAAAGAGCGCCCTTTCAAATATACATGAAAACAACCACCGGCTTGTAGCTCTGCCAGTGCTCTTTGCCTGTCACAGATTCTTGCCTCTTACCACTTCTGTATGACTAGCATGCAACATTTATTATTGGTGCCAAATTCACACGTGGTGCACACGCACTCTCCTCTAGGCCCCATTCTCAGAACACTGGCATGAGTCTGGTTGAGGTAAAATCAGTCATTTAGGTCAGCAAAGATCATGGGTTTGTTTTAGAAGTGTCTTGATGTATATATGCAGTACCCACAAAAACAATACCTTTTATTTTTCCATTTGTGTTTAAATGGGGTTCCTAGTTACTTATTCTCTGTTGTTTTGAGACTGCAACAAGAGGATCAAGGAATTCAAGAGACAGTATTAGCCAGTGTAATGTGCAGTTGAAGTATACAATTTGGAAGAATACACATCAGTTGGCTGTAGCAGCAGCTGAGTATACCACAAAACTATGGGAAAAAAAAGACCACGACACATGGATAAAATAACGGAGCTGCATCTCCAAGACTTAGTTTGCTGTGAGGTTTTATAATAGGCGTATGATACCTGACTGCTGGAACAGATCTCTGTATCTGATGATGGACCAATTCAGAGCACCAGGGAAGTACGGAAATAAATTTCAGGCTAGGAAAACTGTGCACTTCATACACAATATCTTTCTAAGCATTTGGAGACATTGAAGAAGTTTATCATACCTTAAACTTTTATACCCATGACAGTCTCAATAGATCATTCTATAAAGGACGACAATATGGAAAACTAAGAGACTAGCAGGAAGCAGAAAATGAGAAATCAGATAAGAAAACTTTAACTTAGAACCAAATTAAGTCTTAAGTATCTATTTACCTAATTTTAAAAAAGAGTACATTTTTACCAAATTCACTCATTTTCTGATTATGCAGTCTGCCACTGTACAAAGGCACTGGACAACAGAGAGTGTAGGGGATGAAGTTCAGATATATTTCCTCACTAGGTTTTGAATCCTAGCCCAGCAGAATATATAAAGCATGGTAAAGTGTAGTAGTGGTGTTTCCTTGGGCGTTCCCTCATATTCTAATTCCTAATGATCGCTGATTATAGAATGCATAATTGACCTGAAAACAGATGGGACAGAGGAAGAAAATAAATATTACTAAATTAAATATGCATGTAAATGATGAAAAAGAAAAGCTGTTTCTTTAAATTCAAGAAGTACAGAGCGATGTCACATCTATGTCAAAAGATTTATTGTGAAGCCCTAGACAGGCACAGAGCTAGGATTGGAGAGATTGTCTTTCCTCTGCCTTTTAGAGAAGTTCTACAGAATGTTCCAATACACATCAAACTTCAAAATCATTGAATTACAAGAAAATTGCTGTATAAATAATAGAACAAACACAAAAATGTAACATTTACTTTTGTTTATTTTTGTTTATAAGAAAATATGCTTCCAACCCAACATTTGTGGACCACCATGCATCTTGGCAGAATGATGAATTTTGTCTGGAAACTAAATCTTCAGTCTCTAAATCAATGAATATATATAAAGTGTTTGCTTCAATTTTGAAATACTGGCTAACACCAAGGCTCATATTGACTGTAACTAGAATAGTTATGTAATAAGAAGGCTTTCTCAAATTATAAACATCTTCAGTTGTAATTAGTTACAATCATTTATATAGTAAAATCTGCAAAGGCATTTCACCTTTTAATCCTCTTTTTAAAATATGTAATGACAAATCTTTCTTTATCTAATATTCTTTTTAGGTTTATTTCTACACTTGACACTAAAGTGTAAATTTCCCATTAATATATGTGGAAATAAAATTTCTGTAGATTCATTGATAGGAGAATAAAACTCTTCATATTATATCTTCAAATATAGTATTGAACCTTCTAAGGATACATTTGATCATGGCAGAAAGGTAGCCTAATAGGTAACATTTTGATTGATAAGACATTGTGATTCATAGTTGATACAATCTTAGATCTGCCAGTGCAACAAAAGGTCATTTTGAAATTTGATGGGGGCTAGAGCATGAAATGAGTTGGAAATAATATTGTATCATGTAAAAAAGGAAGATACTGACACAAATCTACTAATTCATATTAAATTAAAAGTACCTTGGAAAGCATAGTAATTAACAGCTAGTTCTCAGAACTTGACATTCCACACAAATGTCACTCCCCAGGGTATTACACAGGAATTAGAGTGTCCTTTCACTGTCAGACTGATAGATAATTCTGAAGAAGTGAAGAAGAAATCTGATTCTTGGTAACATTTAGGATTCAAATAGAAATTTGTCACATTGATTTATGTTTCTGACTTAGGAATTAGGAAAAATAATTACAAATCTTACTCCCTTTTATATATCTGTAAGATATTATGTCTTCATAAATATTTATTTGCATTAAAATATCAAAATATAAGAGGACAGATAAAAAAATTTAGCACTCTCAGGGGGATGGGGATAGGGGTTAGGTTAAAGTGATATATTTATTCTATTTGATCATAGAATTTCACCCTCTAAGAGAAAGCGATT
Organism: Mandrillus leucophaeus; assembly: GCF_000951045.1. Lineage (NCBI taxonomy): Eukaryota > Metazoa > Chordata > Mammalia > Primates > Cercopithecidae > Mandrillus > Mandrillus leucophaeus. The sequence continues at coordinate 136,903 of NW_012109519.1, read as the reverse complement.
TCCCCATGAGTAACACCTATATTATTCTAATAAGCCGTCCATCTTTTTTCAATCTAAGACTACCACTAATTGTATATAGAGAGCAAGAGCGTCACTCACCAGACACCCCCAATCATCACTTCAAAAATTAACATATAGAATGAAGACTGGTTCTATTACAATTAGACATTAATACATAAATTTCGTATTATTATGATCAGTGTTTATCATTCTCAATAATACTTTTTCTTGCACCTTCATACTATTAGTGAAAAACTTGACTACACAAAAACAAAGCAAAATAAAACCTCCTGTCTCCGAAACAAACACAAAGATAGGGAAGCCGTTGTTCTAAGACTTAATCCCCACTGAATCTACAGAACCTCAACACGTGTTTACACTAGTCATTGCCAAAACAAAGGCCTCCATGTCAGAATGAACTCATAATCCTTCATCCCATAATATTATGTGCATCTGTTGCATTGACCCAACCCTTCCACACTTACCCTCCTCTCACACTTTCCTATTATATCCCCTGAAGTCTTGATTTGTAGCCTTCAGACTTTTCTGCATTTTAACACACTCTCTGAACACTACTATGTCTTAGTGGGAATAAGCCTTGTTTCCTTCTAGCCTTCTTAAATGTGAACTTTCTTCTTTGCATTTAGTCTGAAAATAATATTTGTGTCATCTTTTCTATTGTTGTCCCAGGCCATTAAGTCTTCTTTATTTTAATAAAAATTTGAGCTCCACTCTGTCAGGCTTTTTCAGTTTCCACCTCCTCATTGCTGTCATCTAGGGAATATGTAACTTATATCTTGCTCATTGAAGACAACGGTGATTTTCTCTCCATCTCAGCTCTTGTCATCATTATGAAGGACTTCCAAGGCCATGGTAAACACACATGGTTGAACTGATCTCTAAGTTCCTTGCCCTTATTCTCTCTAGGCACCTTCAGTTTCATTTAACTTATTTACTCCTAAGGTCAATGCTGGATTCAGTCACCATTATGATTCTTTAATACAGGCTGTATTCGTTCTAAACAACCAGTTCCTATCGTTTTCCCCACCGAATCTCTTTGTAAGTTAAGAAACCTTCAGATAGCAACTTACTCATTTTCCCTCCAATAATCAACAATAATCCACCTGCAGTTGCACTGGATTTCTGGGCTTTTCTTATTTTTTACCCCAACTGTAATTCCTTATTTGTTTACCCAGAATGTGGTAACTATTCCTCTGTCTAATAAAGGCAAGATCATTAATGTTTGTTCTGGATTCCTGAACCTGCCATCTCTTCGAGGAACTTTATTCATCTTATCCTTTCATATTTCTGTATTTTCAACATCTCATTTTTATTAATTACTCCTACCAGCCCTTATATATCTTTTTGTATATCCCACATAAAGTTGTTGCTACTGCTCTACTTCTATAAAATTCAATCCATTCTTATCTATGTAGTCCATCTTCTATTCTTATCTATGTAGTCCATCTTCTCTTCCTCATCTCTCATTTCTTCTTCAACAGACTCTTATTTTTATTTGATTTCTCACATATCACTACAAACTCCTGTGGCTAAAGTCCCTATATACCATTATTATGCTATGTATTTTTTTGTTTATTTATTTATTTTGAGACAGAGTCTTACTATGTCTCCCAGACTGGAATGCAGTGGCACAACCTCAGTTCACTGCAACCTCCGCCCCGTTGCTCAAGCAATTCTTGTGCTTCAGCCTCCCAAGTAGCTGGGACTACAGGTGTATGCCACCACGCCCTGCAAATTTTTTTATTTTTAGTAAAGAGAGAATTTCACCATGTTGGCCAGGCTGCTTTGGAACTTCTGGCCTCAAGATCTGCCAGCATCGGCCTCCCTAAGTGCTGGGATTACAAACATGAGCCGCCACGCCTGGCAATGCTAATATCTTTAGACAATATTTTTAATATCTTATTTGACCTGACCATTGAGCAACATTCTATATAACTAACATTCCATTTTTCTTGAAAATATTATTGACTCCCATGGTACATTCAGTTAGTTTCTTTCTAATTCACCACTTGCCCTACCTTTACCAATCTCTTATTATTTATGTTTCTCTATGCATTGTCTTAGCATTACTCTTATTTCAATAACCTTCTAGGTGAACTCATTGCTCCCCACATTTTAATATTAACTATAGACCAATAATTCCTAATATGTTATTCCCAGACAAAAATTCCCTTTTTAACTTTGAATTCAAATATATTGTCAACTACTTAACACCTTTTTACTTTCTCACGCATCTCAATGTATCATAGATAAAAGTAAATTCTTGCTTTTTCCCTCGAAATTACCTACTACTCTGTATATTTTTATAGTGTCAGAAAGTAGCATTGTCATGTCTTATGGCATATGAAAAACCATTAGCTATAATCCCAGCACTTTGGGAGGCTGAGGCAGGGGGATCACGAGGTCAGGCATTTGAGACCAGCCTGACCAACATGGTGAAACCCCGTCTCTACCAAAACCACAAAAATTAGCCAGGCGTGGTGGTGCATGCCTGTAATCTCAGCTACTCAAGAGGCTGAGGCAGGAGAATTGCTTGAACCTGGGAGGTGCAGGTTGCAGTGAGCCGAGATTGTGCCACTGCACTCCAGCCTGCATGACACAGTGAGATTACGTCTCAAAAAAAAAAAGAGACAATTGAGACAATACTCTTTCTTCCCAGTTCAACTTACCAAGCCCTATGAACTTACTTTCAGTATACAGTGTATTATTCACTTTCTTTCATCCCCTTTACTATTGTTTTTAGCCAATCTAAAATTATTTATTTCTTAATTATCTTAAGAGCCTTTCAACTTTAATCCATATGTCTCTCTTGCTTCTTCTAATCCATGCATCTATTCTAATTAAACATAAACTTATATCTATGTATATACACACCATATTTATACATTTAGAAAAATAAAAATATAATTGCACCAATTTATGAATTTTCACACACTAAATGCAGTCATGTAATGAGCAATGATATCAAAAATCAGAATGTTACCAGTGCTTGGGAAGCACCATTTGTTCTAACTTTTAGTCATTACCATTCTTGCTGGCTTTTAACAACAGTTAATAGCTGTTAGTTAATACTTCTGTCTTATATATTACCATATTTTATATATAACTCAAAAATGGAATTTCAACACCAAAGGCTTTTGATTTCTGAAATGTAAAACAGGAAAATGACTTCCAGATTCTCTCTACAGTCACACATAACCGCCTAATGAATTAGCTGTGTAACCCAGTAAGAGTGAAGAAGAAACAAAATTGAAACAAGAAAATATTTCAATATTTGAAAACCTTTCTTGGAATTAAGACTATGCTTTAAATCTCTTAGAACTTTATTTGCTTCTTGTTTTGACGTTTATTTATATTAAGATTTTAAGGCAGAAAGTAAAAATTAGTTTATTTCAGACTTACTATAGCATTAATACCAATACATTTTAACTTAAAAAAAGTTTCAGATTTCTTTTTTAACTACAGTGACAATTAACAAAAAGCTGTATGTAAAATAGCTCTAAAAAGGACAATTTGAATAAAAGTCACTATTGAAACATTTCGGGGTCAGTGATAAGAGGAAAATGTGGGTAAAGCCTACGTAGAAAACTGATATGGGCCACTGTACATTTCCTGTTCATTTCCTTACATCCTTATGCATTTATGGCTATTACTCAAAGTCTTTCTTCTATTACAATGGCTTAACACACACCCTAGTGTGGGATCAACTCAATCTATGCTTAAAAACTGAAGTATAGTGTATTAGTTCATTCTCACACTGCCATAAGGACATACCTGAGACTGGGTAATTTATGAAGAAAAAGAGGTTTAATGAACTCACAGTTCCACATGGCTGGACAGGCCTCACAATCATGGTGAAAGGTGAAGGAGCAGCAAAGGCACATCTTACATGGCAGCAGGCAAGAGAGTGTGTACAGAGGAACTGCTTTTTGTAAAACCATCAGATCTCATGAGACTTATTCACTGTCATAAGAACAGCATGGGAAAAGCCTGTCCCCATGATTCAATTACCTCCCACTGGGTCCCTACCATGACACATGGTGATTATGGGAGCTACAATTCAAGATGTGATTCGGGTTGGGAAACATCCAAACCATATCATATAGTATAATTATCTATTTACATAATTCGGGGCCAATGAGAGATTTTAATTTATAACAAACTCATTCGTTTTATGGTAACATCACTTTATTAAGCCTTCACTAATGAAACAGTTTTGCAATTTGGCACAGCAAGAAGGCACTGGACAAAAAGGAATATCAGAGTTGAAATCCAGCTAGCACATCATTCACCAACTCAAACTCTAGGCTAAAATGTATTTACAAATTTGCCTGCCGAAAGGAGCAGCTGAAAAATTAAGTGAAATACTCAGTTTCAGTTGCTGCCTACTACAATGAAAACAGTTTGGATAATGGGTTTGCCTCAGTTAAGTGTTTTTACAGAAGTCAAAATTTCATATGGAAAAATTAGAGAAACCAAATGTTCCACAGTATATTATTTCTAGTGTCCAAAATATATTTTTAAAATTATTGAAGATTTAAATAAATGGGAAAATGTGATCCAAAGACAAAAAACAAAATGCAGTAAAGAAGAAATAACTCTGAGATGACTCGGATATTGGATTTTGTAGATAAAGATGTTAAATTATTATTAACAATATACCAAAACATAAAAGAAAATTTGACATAATAAATGAACTCACAGCAACCTAGTATAACATCGGCAATACTACCAATAAACAAAACAGGAATTCTGAATGAAAAGATGTCTGAAATGAAACATTAATTAATAGGTTTAACATAACAAAGAAAATAGGAAAAGAAGGGCCAATGATTTAAAAGATAAGAGTCTTAGTTCAGGTTGCTATAACAATGTACCACACAATGGGTAGCTAATAACCAACAGAAATGTATATTTCACTGTTCTGGAACCTGAAAGCCAGGGCACCAGTGTGGCCTCATGGTTGGGTAAGAGCTCTTTTTCAGCTTGAAGACTGCTGAACTCTTATATCTGCACATGGTGGAAAAAGTGAGAGAGGCTTATTTTATAAGGACACTAATCCCATAACAAGGACTCCACCCTCATGACCTAATGACACACAAAAGCCTGACTTTTAATACCATCTCATTGGGCATTAAGATTTCAACATATGCCCAGGTGTGATGACTCATACCTATAATCACAGCACCTTTGAGAGGCTGAGGCAAGAGGATCACTTGAGGCCAGGAGTTTGAGACCAGCCTAGTCAACATAGTGAGACTCTGTCTCTACAAAATATGTATTTTAATTAGCTGGGTGTGTTGGTGTGCACAGTAGTCCTAGCTCCTCAAGAGACTGAGGTAGGATAATCACTTAAGCCCAAGAGTTCAAGGTTACAGTAAATTATGATTGTATCACTCACTCCAGCCAGGATGACAGATAGTCTGTCTCTATTAAAAAATTTTCAATATTCAAATTTTTGGAAAACATAAACACTCAGTTCACAACAATACAATAACGGAAATCATCTAATCTGAAATACATAGAGGAAAGGTATTTAGAAATAAACCAATGATAACCAGGAATTCTTTAAAGCAGTGATTGATAAACATATTATATAATGAGGAAAAATATATGCTAATAGCTGGTAAATTGATATGGTAAATTAAGTAAATTGAGTTGGTTTTCAAACATTTTCATAAAGAAATTTCCAGGAGTAAATGGTTGCATTTATGAATTATGACAAATATTTGAGGAAAAATACCAATATTATGTATATACATTTTATTTTGCTGAGTATTTTCCCAGAAAATAGAGAACATCCCCAACATACCTTATGAAACTACTGTAACACTAAGGCCAAAATCTTAAAATAATATTGTAAAAAACATAGATGATTATTCCTTATGAACACCAAAGCAAAAATCCTTAACAAAATATGAAATTTAATCCAGAAAAATAAAAAAGGATAATATTTGTTGTCAAGTAGTCCAACAATGCAATATTGTATTCACCTTTGAAATTAAATCACATAAATCATCCCATTAATAAATCAGAAAACCCATATGATTATTTTAACAGATATGGAAAAAGCATTTTGATTAAATGTATTTGTGATATAAACTCAGCAATCTAAGATTATGAAGAAACTTCACAAATCTAATAAAGTTTGTCTATATATTCTAGGGCAAATGTCATGCTTAATTATGCAATGTTGTATGTTTTTGCCCAAAACTACTTTAAAAATTCATAATTTTTACTCTCAACTTTCATTTCAACACTATAATGAAGGATCTAGCCATTATTATCGGTCAAGAGAAGGAAGTAAAAAGCATGAAGTTTAGAAAAAGATGTCAAACTCTGTAACTGGAATAACGTGAGTTCTTACCTAGAAAATCCTAGGAAATCTGTAAAATAATTGTTAATAAAATAAGCAAATTTAGCAAAGTTTTAATACTCAAGGTAAGAAAATCTAGTTGTATTCTTATATAGTACTATCAAAATATTCAAAAAAGCACAATTTTTTTAAAGTTTATTTATATTTGTATTCAAAAACATGAAAAAATTAGAAACAAATTCAACAAAAGATATGCAAGAATTCAACATTAAAATTATGATACTTTGCTGCAAGAAATCTAAGTAAAACTAAATATATGTAAATATATACTCAGTATATGAATTAATAGGCTTTATGTTGTAAAAAATCAATTCTCCACAGACTGATATATTGATTTCATCTTATCTCAATCATAATCAGACCAGACATTTTTGGAGAAATTGACCAGCTTATTCTAAAAATTATATGGAATTCAAAATGTATACAATAGAGGAATTTTTAATGAAAAAATAAAGTTGAAATGTTATAGTACCTGTTTTGTTAGGATGCTATAGTAATCAAGACAATATAATGTGGGAATTAAAATTAATGAGTAGAGCATTGAAATGATATTGTCAGACCAAAAGTAGATTCCTATTTGATTACTGACAAAAAAACCAAGGTCATCCCAAAGGGCAAGAGAAGTATTTTCCAAAAGTGGATATGGAAAAATTGGAATCTAGGGAAGGAGAAGGAGGAGAAAGAAGAGAAGGAGGAGGAAAAACCTTGATTCTTATTTCACACAGGACACAAACATTGATTTGAGATGGATTCCAGGCCTGACTTTGAAAGGAAAACAATAAAATGCTTAAAGAAAATGTAAGAAAAAGGATTTTATTTTCTTGGGGCACTCTAATAACTTTTAGGAAAGAAACACAACACAATGATCATTACTGAAAATTGAAAATTCAGCTTTATCCAAATTAAAGGCTTCTAACCACAATAGTTAAAAGGTGGAAGCAACCCCAGTGTCCATCAACAGAGTTTGTTCATAAACACAATATGATACATACACACAATAGAATAGCAGCCATAAACATGTGGTGCTGATACCTGCTACTGGATGAAACTTGAAAACACTTCGCTAAGTGAAAGAAGTCAGAGACAAGATGGCAACTATTTTGCATGTTACATTTATATTAAGTATCTAGAATGGGTAAGTCTTTTTTTAACCTTTAAGTTCATGGGTTCATGTGCAGATTTATTATATGGGTAAACTTGTGTCATGGGGGTTTGTTGTACAGATAATTTTGTCACCCAGGAATTAAGTTTAGTATACATTACTTATACATTACTTATTTTTCCCAATCCTTTCCCTTTCCCACCCTCCACCCTTCGATAGGCCCCCATGTCTGTCGTTCTTCTCTATATGTTCATGGGTTCTCATCATTTAGCTTATACATCTAAGTGAGAACATGCAGTATTCGGTTTTCTGTTGCTGCGTTGGTTTGCTAAGGATAATGGCCTCCAGCTCCATCCACGTTCCTGTGAAGGACACGATCTCGTTCTTTTTTATGCCTGCATAGTTAGAATAGGTAAGTCCTTAGAGATAATAAAACAGATAAGTGGTTGCCATGGCTGAAGAGAAACAAGAATAGGTAATAATAGCTAATTAATAGGAAAGGTATTTTGTTGTTGTTGTTTTAGGCTATAGGAATTAGAAAAAAGTGGTCACCGTGCAACATTCTGAATGTACTGAATGCCACTGGATGCAAACAAATTGTCCATTTTAAATGCATAATTGTATTATGTAAGTTTCACCCCAGTTTCTTTTTAAATGGAAAAATATTTAAAGCTCTGCACATTAAAACAACATCATTCAGAAAATCAAGACAAAATTCACAGCCTGGGAAAAAAATATTTGCAAGATAGGTATCTGACAAAGGATTCCTATCTTGGATATAGAAAGAATTTCTATACTTAGAAATAAGAAGATAGATGCCATTTTTTAAAAAATCTGGCCAAAATAACTGCTTGTGCACGTCACAAAATAAAAAGCACAATAGCCAGTAATTGCATAAAATATAGCCAAATGATTAGCCATCAGCAAATTGCAAATTCTAATATCTGTGAGTTACCACAACACACCAATCAGCATGGCTAAAATTAAAAGATTGTCAACACTAATATTTGGCAAGAACATAGAGTAATGCAAAATTTCATACTTTACTGACAGGGGTAAAGAGGTACTAACATTATGTAAAATGTCTGGAAGTGTTTTTTTGACAAGTAAATATATATATACCCTATGATCCAACAACTTCAAATCTAGGTCTCTAAGAAAAAACTAATGCAACATACATTAGAAACAAAAGACTTGACCAAGACTGCTAACAGTAACTTTATTCCTAATGCTCCAGAACTAAAAAGAGCCCTGTTGCCACTCAAGAGGAGAATGGATAATCAAATATTTGTATATGCATACAATGGAATACTATTTGTCAATAAAAATCACCAAACTTCTAATACACAAAAATACACACAATATTTGGATGAATCTCCAAATGACTGATTATGCCAGGTAAAAGAAAGAAAAGATATCTTTGCCTAAAACAATATATACTGTAGAATTTCTCTTATATAATTTTCTAGAGAAGGAAAAGCTAATCTACAGTGAAGAAAATTCATATTAGTGGATGCTTCTGTTGAGGTGGAACTAAACATCAACTGGGAAACAGCATGAGGAAACTTTCTGCAATGATGACAAAGATTTCTAGATTTCTAGATTTCAAAACCTAGACATTGAGGTATACAGGTTTATGCATTTGTGAAAACTTTGATCTCAGGAACTCATATTGCTAGTAAGGATGTAAATTGTCACAACTACTTTAAAATCTATGTTTTATTCCAATATTGAAGAACTATGCATGCTGAGATGTCCTAATTAATTGCACTCTCAAATACATAACCAAGATAAATACATGTTACAGGTTCTAGGATACATCTATAAGAATAGTTAGAGAAACAATTGCCTGAAACTGGAAAAAACTTAAATGACTATCAACAGGGGAATAAATAACTAAATTGAAGTATATATAAAACAATGTAAAATGATCAACTAGCACTACATCCAAAAATATTTATGAATCTTACAAACATAATTTCAAAAGGGAAAACAAGAAACAAAAGTAATTAAATTGTGACTCATTTTTTACAAATTCTGAAAATAAGCAAAAATTAAACCACATTATTTATAGATATATTTTAAAATGCAAAAAGCATTTTCTAAAAAAAACAAAAACAAATGTGGAAGTCAGCACGTGGGTGGGAGGACATAAATTAAGACAAAAATAGAGATATGGGCAAGGCTACCGAACAGTAGGTAATGTCTTAATTTTTTACCTGCCTTTGTAGTTACTTAAATTATTGCTTATGTATGTGTGTAAAATTTTAATCTATAAATCTTATTGTAAAGTGGAAAACCTTAGTAACATCTCTTATTACACACTTTTGTTACTTCTACAAATTTGTATTAACTTACTGCTTTATGGAAATTGAATGGGTACAGGTCAGCATGTTTATTTTAAAGCACAGTAAATTAAAAGCAATAAATGTCATGCGCACACACACACACACACATTCATTAGAACACACACATATAAAATCAATTGCTTAAAACAATGTCATAGAAACTATTAAAAATAATACTTAAATATATTAAAAAATCAAATAGTCTACTGTTCAGTGGTTTAATCTATGAGCCTTTTGCAAATGAGATGAAAGGTGGTTATAGTTGCTATTTCAGCAAATTTGTTTTCTCAAGTTATACAGTAATCACCTTGTTCAAAGTTGGCTGATAATTTTTAACATGTCTTTTTTATGTTTCTGTATGGAAGCGCCTTTAATTCAGCTGGGTTACAAAACATACATGTCAGATAAAGTATTTTAAAATGATAAATGGAAGAAATCCCATGTACATTTGAATACTTGGTATTTCTGACTCCCACACCAATGCCAACACTTCAAAGCGGGTGGGCTTGGGAGTCCTCCACTGTTGTTTTCTTCTCACAAAGAGAGGGTCTGCAAATAAAATACTTTCATATCTACTAGTTTGGCAACTTGATTCTATTCTTGAACTGATGGCTGTTTGACATTCTATGATGAATGGTATGTGGTCAGCTATTTCAGATTTTTCCGTTACTAGAATTACATTTCTAATGTAAGGATGGGTTATTATTAGCTAAAGCTTTTATTTCCTGGGATTAGGTAAAATGAAAAGGGTTATTTCTGTTGATACACCCCATTTCACACTGCAATGCAACTATTCAACTGTAAAACGTACTTAGATTTCTATTTGAATGGTCAAGGAATGGCTGATTATGTGTTATGGCCCTTTAAAGGGCCAGTGTTACTAATAGTCAAAACAAAGTTATTCATTCAATAATTTCATGGTCTTAAGGGCTATTTAAATTTTCCTTCTCAAAATTTTTGTGCGATAGTATAGAAAGACTTTAAGACATTTAGAAAATATGTAAAATAGCAACACTATATTGCCTTTAATGTCAAATGAAGTTTTAGGCTCATATCTAGAAATAATACTTGCTTACAACAATGGCTAGATATATTTTTGTTAATCAATTAGCGATCATCTATACTTGGTAATATTTATAACATTTGCTATTATTGGGCTTCACTACCTCATATTATATAGCATGTTGCTTTTCACCGTTTGAGAAAGGATACAACTGATTTAGGGAACACCTGGAAATTTTTTCACAGGAATAAAAATGTAGCACTGTAGTTTATCAGGCAGATTTTTTTTTTTTTTATGACAAGAAGAGTTACTCCTCTGTGGGTGAACAGAGTTGTGGTTCTATTGCTGCCATATTTAGCACAGATAATTGGACCTGCATAATACCGATATTATTAAAGATCATCATATGCCTACTGTTGTAAATAGTGCTTATAAGAAATGAAATGTACATTTCTGAAAAAAGAAAAAATGCTACAATTTCTCATATTATAATAATATAGACACATAGAAATCATTACTAAATCTAGCACTTCTAAAGGAAGTAGTTACATTATTGAATAAAATGATAGCCTTGAAAAACACTTAGACAACAGATTAAAATGCAAAACCTAAAGGGTATAATCACCGTCGTGTAAGTAGTTACTTTGAAGGTATGCCACGTTCTTATACTTGCAATTCAAGTGCTATTTTTTAAAAGCTGGGAAAAGTACATTAATATAGTTGGTAAACATAACATCAAGAAATTATTGAACAATCCTAAATTTTCTGACAATGACAATAAAGAAAATTATTCAATAACCATTAAAATGTTTGTATAATAAATATAAAGTAAAACTCACTTGCTGCATTACTTCTCATATTCAAAATCATTAAAAATTAAATCAGGAAATACACATTGATAATAAAGTTTAATATGATGATAAAATGATAATTTTTTTTAACCTCATACGAAGTAAAGTATAGGAGAAAGTGAGAAACCCAAGACTTCATACACATGTGTAACATCGATGATTCTTTCCTTGCCTGTATTTTAACGCAAACCTGCCCTCTGAAAACAGGAGTTTGTCATCAACACAGCATAGAAAAGTCTTCTCACAGGGGCAGTAACAATTATTTTTCTCATGTGCCTGTCTAGTGCATTATGTATTTTTCTACTCGTGTATACACTGGAACACATTCTAGTTTCATGTAGCTGTTTTGCAGATGTGCTCTTTTAGCCCATGTAGATTGAGAAAAAAAAAATCCCTTTTTAAGGAGTGCCTACACCCCAGTCACCTGAGTCTTTCTAAGTGATGAGGAAACTGCTTTCTTTCCTTTCTCAATGTCTCCACATGAGAATTACCACCTCAGAAATCTGTGGAAGGTTTAGATCTTAGCTAATCCATGGCAGACCAGTGAGTGCTGGTTTCCTCTTCCAAAAATATTTCCAATTTTTCCCCTCCCTCCTCTATCTTTCCTCTCTCTCTCTATCTTCTTTTTCAGTAAAAATTTTGTTGGCCCCAAATTTTAAATAATGAGCATTTTCACAATATGAATACTATGTTTCCTGTTTTTTTTTAATGATATGTTAATTGAGGCTTCCATGTTACTTTGAATGAGAGGCTACATCTTTAATCCTGATCTTGTTCTTCTAATCTCTTCTTTAATTGAAACTGATCCAAAAAAAAAAAAAAAAAAACCTACATAGAGGCAGAGGTGGATTGGGAAATGGAATTTCTCCTTTCTTTACATAGCGTTTACTTATTCATAGATTTGGTCAAATGGTCCACCAGTCAATAGGCATATATACTGTTTGAACCCTATTTGATAGTCCTAAGGGCTGAATGAGTTCCCACTTTCCTAAAATAACATTAAGAACACCATCTCACTTCCCTTAATAATGGCGTAAAAACAAAGCTGGGTTATTCCTTTCTATGTGCTTTTTCAGAACAGAGGTTAAGGTTTTCAGGAATGAAAAACAATTAAATGGGTGTTGAGGGTTGCAGATGGAGTGATTCTGCTTTTATGTCTGTCTTTTTTTTCTTACTTTTTAAATGAGAATTTGTGAATATTCATAAATGGACATACATTATGTGCCTAATGGGCCTTTATCTTGCTGACTATAACCCCAGAGACAATAGACCATTATGTAACACTTTGCCTCGAGTACTGTATGAGAGGTTGTTCCACCTATGATCATTGTCCACAATTTTATGGAATCAAAATAAAGCAATCTAATAAATTAATTATTATAAATTAAAACACAATGCAATGTTTCAAACTATGTCCAATGTTGTTTTAGCTATTTGTATTACATGTTATTCTTTTGAGGCTCACACTCTCCTCCTTACAGCTACTTTAGACATGGAAGAGCAATTTAAATGCAAAATGCCTTTTTTTTTCAAAGAGGGTGTAAGCCTACAAACGCATCATTGTGCATGGCATGTGGATGAACATTTCATAAGAATGGATAATGAGTAACGAGGTGCATCTTTTTCCCCAATAAAATTACTTACGGAATTCTGTGGCAGGCACATTCTTCTATGATTAAATAATTCTCAACGGTTCTCCACCATTTTCTTTTTAAATTTACACTTGGGTTTTATTTGCTAATGTTTTTGCTCCAGATTTCATGAAGGTCAATATTCCTCTTCTCTCTTCTACAATAATGTAAAAGGTTTCTCTTGTCACTTTTTATTATTTGCTTCGATAAATAACTAATTTGGAGGATCATGATGTCCAAATATACTTTCTCTATTTTGAGAGATGTATAAACATTGAATTTTAATATCCCTACCACAAAACAAATTTTTCATTTGAGATAACAATATTTTTAAATGCATATACACTACACCTAACACCTTGATATCTATTTATCTGTAATTATACTCAAAAAGTTCATGGGGACCTTCTTCACTTTGGAGGCATAGACTGAGCATGGGTATAGCAGTGTCCACTAGGGAGAGCTGCCTTACAGCACACCATAGCTATCAGCATTACCACATTTGATAATTCTCCATCACCAGTAACAGTAATGGAGAAAACAACAGTAGCTTTTCCAAAGCAGATGAGTTTGATAATAATATCTTCCCAAATCCAATATAATTGTGTGATTTTATATGTGATTCACAGGTAAATAGAACTGCATAAATCATCAATTTTACACTTTGTTACCATTTTAATATGAAATGAACCATGTTCCAAACCATTCTTACTCTCTAATTCATCACTTCTCCTTGGGTGAGTAAAAGTAGTTTTATGATAATATCTCTGATTATAAGACAAAAAAAGTTACTACATGCACTACATTAAACATTGTAAAAAGTTGAGTTATTTAAGGAAAAAACTATACACAAAGAAGAGATAATTTACCAGGACAAAGCACTGCTTTCAAACGTTAAACGATCACTCACGGGAAAACAACTACAAAATTCAATAGTTTTAATTATGATGCAAGGTCAATAAACTTCATCACAATTTTTTAAAAGGAGAGTATGTATTTAAAAGTTTTTACTATTATGTCATCCATATAATTAAGTACTTTTAATCACTGATGTTAAGGAAGAGAGAAAGTTTCTATTGGATTTTGTTTGTGTTTTGGGATCATTTAAAACACAGCTAATTTCACTATAAAGGGGAAAGAAATAAGAAATCATTCAGATTGACTAGCACCAAAAAAAAAAAAAAAAAAACTCTACCTAATATGCTTATTTATACATAGCTGTTAAAACTGTAGGTGCTTAAAAAGATACCATCACTGATTGTATAATATTAAATCTTCTAAACTACAAGTGTTTAAAAATCACACCGACTTGTGACTTGAAACTGCTTTTGCTGAATATATGTATATTGTCAACCTCAATTACACATGCCTGTTGATTTGTGTACATCATTTACTAGTTCTTCTTTCCTTTTTCTTTACTTTTGTTGTATTTATTTTCTTTCCACATCATCTAACTTTGGTTCCAGACTAACAATTATTTTAGTTTGTAATTGAGTTTAAAGGAATATGTTATTAAATCAGGGAATTCCATAAATATTGGTTAAAAGTTATAAATAGGTTGTCTTTGGTATTTGTCAACATAGAGTTCTTTCAATTAAAATATTTCCTGGCTACCACAGCGTGGAAGCTGCGGAAATTGGCTCCACATCCAGCTGGCTGATTCAGTAAGAAATCAGCTGGCCTCAATTTAGATTTCTTTTCTTTTAAAGCAGTGCCAAATTGAGGATTAGTACATTGTGGAGAGGGAGGCGGGCAGCTCCACCCCTGATCGGCCATTCTTCATTCCCTAGAATGGGCTTGCCCTCCCAGCCCCAGCTGTGCACTGAATTAATCTACACAGGGAGTTTCTCTATCTACACCATTTTCAACATGCTCTTCGAGGTCCTACACCACTTCTGACAAAAGTAAAATGTGGCTCTGGTGACTCTGGACTTGGGCATTTAACTGAGGCCTTAAATACAAACATGCACACATACACATTAAACACACATACATGCATATGGGGGTGGGTGGCGGTGTGGGGGGAGGAGAAGAGAGACGGTGCTTACATTGAAAATTGTGGAGACAGTCAACAGTAAACACTGAGTCTTAGAAAAAAAATGAATAAGAGAATAACAGACAATAACAGGATTTATTCGGAAAACAGATCCATCTCAGGGAATTGGTGTGATTTTACTTCTCCAGAAATTGTCCTTCCAAACTAAGGGTGTGAGAATAATTTAGTTATCAACTAGAAAAGGGTAATTGAGAAGGGACACTTACACTTTTCATGACCTAACGCAAATATTTATTATTACCCTACCAGGGACCTCTTCTTCCGTTCAAATCATCCAGGCTTACGTCTAGCACACCAACATTTTCATGTTCTGCATGGTACCTTCTCATGGCTCATGGGCCAATTATGAACTAATCCTACTTTTATACGAACAAAGAAGGTCATATATATACAATTATACTGTAGGTTATTGTTCCTATAAACTGTGACATTTTGTAAAAAAATGCTCAGCCCTTAGAAGTATTATTGATGATATTATCTAAGAAAATTGTTCAGGGTTATGACCTCACTCAAACTGTGATCCAGCTAACCATATTTGCTTGAATTTAGCCTTGTTTTTTATAATCATCTATCTGACCATGAAAGGAATTTGCTTGTCTGAATTTTCACAAATATCTGCAAAAGCTATTATATTTATCATGAATTTAAATATTTTTAAGACTAAAGAGAGAATACAAAAGTATTTTAACAAAGAGTATGTTTTGTTTACTTCAGCTTATTTTCCTGATAGCTTGGAGTTTACATTATATAATTTGGATAAGTGGAAAGAAAATACACATGTAAAGGAGCTCTTCATTAGCTGTGCTATGAAGCTCTACAGAGATCATACCAGCAGAATTTACGTCCTGACAAAAAAACTTATTACAGCAAAGATATTAACACTGAGAAATGTGACCAATGTATTTCAGGCCCTGGTCATCTGTGCCTTTACCTATAAATAGATTTCCTACATCTCTTTAATTTATTTTTTCTAACAACCGCTGGTTCTTTAGCATGATCTAGGTCCAAGGTCAACAGCTAGTGCTTGCTACCAGCACAGCTAAGTCACTGAGAGTTATTTTAATTTTCGGGCTTTCCTTGTGATTTTTCACAAGTTTGTAATACTGGTCCATGAAGCTATCAAATCTTCATTTATAAAAATGTATTCTGAAGCAGTTGAAAAAAACCCGAGACTGCTCTTTAAAATACCAGGTTCTGTGTATTGACTTAAAATAAAAATTACATGGAAAAACAAAAAGTGTGATGTTGGTGATATTGTTTAGGTCATATTGTGCATTTCTGCTTATCATTTCCGGCTGAAATAGAAAACCCCTATAAAAGAATTTACTTGTAAATGTAAATGTTAACCCAGTTTATACAAAAAGCATATTTGTGTGCTCTCTCTTCAGAGGTGAATTTTAAAATCCGTATTACTTTTGTGTTTTCAGAGAAAAACTAAAACAATGGCAAGAAAAAAACCAGGAAAATAAATGTATCTATGGATCAAAAAGCAATTTAGATTGCAATTGCTTCTGTAGAAATGAAATAGTTTTCAGTGCCAGATTAACAGTAGGAAAAAGTCATGTGGATGCTTGGCCACTGTTGTGGTATGAGAATGCTATGCGATCCCATAGGAAAACAAAGGGAAGTGCTTTTGATTTTTGGCCACAGTGCCTGAAAATATACAAGGAATTAGATGGAAAACAGGGTGACATCAATGGTCATAAAATTGTGACCTTCATCTTGATAGAATAAGACAAATAAAAGTTTTCCCTAGCACCTGGCATTTAAACATTAAAGGAAGTTGTAAGGACAACCTATTCTTTTAGAATGGACCTAAGTGTTTTCAAATATTCATGATGTTCATACTTTTGAAACATTAAAAGCATGGTATGCTACCTTAGGAAAAAATAAAAACCCTCAGAAGCTATTCTGAACATGTATTGTTTTTACCACATTGAATTGTGGTAAAAGCATTGAGTACGTTTTGGAGGGGTACCCTTCTTGCATAGGTTTCAGTCAAATCCAAGTGGCTACCCCCACCAGAGAGTGGTGCTCAATAAATCATTGACATCTCTCCGTCCAGAATGGAACTTCTACATGGGATTATAAAGCAGGACACCCTGGAAATGGTTTACACTTAACTACTCCTCAGTTCCTTCTTCCGTGAACTTGGGAATCCTATAGCGGCCCCCATTTTGCCTCTTTCGAAAGCTTCCTTCCTCCTCCTCTTTTCCTTAGCTCATGCTTATAGCTTTCTCATAAATTTTTGTTTTTCTCAGTTATCCAATGTCAACTTGTACTAAAAACCAAAGAACCAGAAGTGACAAGAAATGGTTAAATTTGTATGCATTGATAAAATTAGAGTGACAATTTCATTCATAGATAGAATAATGTGTTTACTATAAATTGAATGTATTCATTCTATCACAATGTAGCACTTCCTTCAGCACATTTCGAAAATAATAATTAAATAAGAAGACTAGTATGCCCGGAGTCTGTGATTCCACTTTTAATCAACACTTACTTACCAAAGTTTTCCTGACTTCCCAGACTGTCAGAAAAGGGTTTTGCTGGCGAAATCAAGAACAGGTGACTACTGAGGTGAGTTTCCTTTATCAGCACAGGAGATAGCCCTTAGAGATTTTTTTTTATTAGAAAGAGATTCCATTATAATTCTTTCATTATATTTGAAGCACAAAAAAATACAAAATTTTGCTGGCTTTTGCCTATGGAGAAACAAAAGCCATGAAACACAAGAATATACATGTATGCATACACATTCACCTATCATTTTTTAAACAAAATTTCCATAAGTTTAGGATTGAGTCATTGGGAAGGGTCTATAGAGCCTCTTAACTATGTACAAAGTAAACATTCACTCTTTCTTCTTTGCCGGTATACATTTTTGTGAGAAGTGAATAGCAATGCGCTCACCTGACAGATTTTTATGTGACACACATCATTATGTATAGGAGTGGCCATGTGATTAACTTCTTTCCTGTGTAACATCAGTAGAATTTTTAGTTGGGGTTTCCAGGATCACTCCTCGTCAAAGAATCTGACTCAATTGGCAGAAAGCGTTAGTCCATCTATTTCTTTTTTGTTTTAATCCTCCTTCTTGCCTGGGGACATGGATGTAATTGCTTGGGTTTACCAGTCGTCTTGCAACTACAGATTGAGTATGAATGCCAAGCTTCAAGAGAAAAAAGACTGAAGAATCTCAGAATATTTATGAAGCTCATCCACAAGAGCCTCCGTATCAGATCTAGATTATCTACTTCTGGACTTATTTTATTAAAGAAAAAATAGAGCCCTATCCTGTTTCAGCCACTATTTTTCAGATCTTGTATTTACAGTTAAATTCAGTTTCTAGGAGACAGAATTATCAATATGTTTTGTTCATTTTTAATACTTTATAATTTAATTTCTGCTTAAATATCTTTGGTAATGCTATTGTTAAAAATTTCCTTGTTTTTAGATTTGTTTTTTGTAGCAACTACTTTAGAGTTCTTCTTGAGCTGGATTTTACACGAGACACCACAGGCTCACATCCTAATAAATTTGATGTGATATAACACACGTTTTAAAATATTCCAAATCTCAGTTTCTTCTTTTGTAAATTGCAAAAAGTAATCATGATACCTACAGCAGAGTGTTCTTCTGAGAATCAAAAGTGCTTTGCACTATGTCTGACATGGTGCATACTCAACAGATGAAAGTTACAACAATAATTATGGAAATGACAGGACTATCCCACCATCAGCAGGAGATGAACCCTCAGCTTTTCAGAAATGGCTGTTAAATTGTATTTGCCTAAATATGCTCCATGTTCTGATCACTTGAACAGTATCTACATTTTAGACTTTTAAATGGGGATGATCAATGGCTAACTAGAAAAAAATAAATGTAAAATCAAATGATTTTGGTTTTCATAATGTTATACTCTAATCATGTGAAAGGGAACATAAATATATACCATCAAAATCATAGAGATCAAGAATTGTGTCTTTTGCAGACTTCAGTATACCTGTCTGTCCCATCTCTTAACACCATGTTTTATCCACAAAAAAGAAGAATATTATAATTTTCAAATCAAGCAATAGGACATTATCATTTAGTTCTAAGAAAATATTTGTGTATTTCCATGAGTTATATACATAAATATTAATTCCTCTCAGCTATGTATTTTCTATTTCAGCTTTTTTTCTTAAATTAACTCCTAACATACCCTGACACCTACATTTCAGTGGCAAATAAAATATTTAAAAACAACTTTCAAGCCTTTTTTCAATGACATTGAATTCTTTCAGATCTTTCAATCCCTTGCTTTAATGGAACCAATGATACCTCTTTGTTTTGGATATTATGATTGTTCTCACAATTATGACCAGCATCACTTAATATGCTTTTGTGATAAGGTCTTTAGAAAACAAGACTTCCTAACTGAATTTCCGATAGCCACATGTAGAGACTATGACCTCAGCACCTTTTTCTGTGTATCTATCACTTATATAAATCAAGAATTTATTGATATTACTAGGGTGGCAAAATATTGCTAGTTGTTGGATTAGAGAACTCTGTATGTATTATTGTATCTAGAATCTAGAACGATTTAGAGCGACCCTTTCAATACATTTTTCAGACCTCTGACCTGGGTAGCCAGTAAAATCATTTTTCTTCGTCAAACTCTTGAGTTTCAAGTATTCCATGTTTCTTTTGCTCTAGGACTTTGTAAGAAAAGAGTACTACTAAGAAGTCCAATAGTAGCAGTGAAATTCCCGCTCCACTTTTTAAACAGACATCTATAACAGAAGTTAAAGAAAAAATATCACCAACAGAGGATCAAACTCTGCAGTTTGTTCACATATGAACCTTGATAAGGTGGAAGTATTCCAACAGGGTCTAAAATAAACAAAAATTGAGATTGAGATAGGAAAATAAATGAAAATTTTCCTCTGGGGCAGGCTAGGGAAAAGAAGATTTAGTGCACAATATTAGCGTGAGGTTTGTTTATTTAAATAGCTTATTATATTTGCATTTTGATGACTCTTATTTCTACACTCTGCTTTCCTAACACTTTTCTACAAATAAGAAAGTGTGTTTTTCTGCACCTCTACACTAATGATTACTCACTCAGCAAGGCTTGCACTTATTAAAGCTTTTTATTGCCACTTTGCTTAAAGAGGTGTTTGAACTCTAGCAGGTAGACAATTCCAGAGGGGAAATTCATTTGAAAGTATTCATAATGCAATGCAGAGATTAAAAACTGTTGCCATGAACTACATTTTTCTAGTCTCTGCAGATATATCAGATTTCTGCACTTTGACTTAAAAATATGAAGAAGATCTTCTCTTGGGTTCAAATATCCAACAGTCTAAGAAATTATTTCTCATTCATCATTGTGTGAATACAGAAATTAAATTGGTATTGGTATTAGTATATGACTCATTGAAGATATAAAAACATAGGCTCATTATTTCTTTCTCAAGAAGAAAGCATTTTGAGAAGAATCCGTGGGAGCAGTGCAAATCATTTCTGTAATTTTCCAAAAAATGTTTTAAACCATCTTCGCTAATACTATTTTTCTGTGATTACTTTCTATTACTTTCTATTGAAAAGTTTGTTTTTATTTTCAACTGTTCTTGTAATGAAACTTAGAGGAATAACAGAAATAACAGTGGACAGACTCACATTTTTCTGAATGTCTTACTGTTAAAACATATTTACCCTTCCCAACCTAAATTGCCCACATGGAAACTTAGGGCAAAGACACTTAGTCTTCATAGAAATAATGAAAACTGGCCAGGCACGGTGGCTCATGCCTGTAATCCCAGCACTTTGGGAAGCCGAGGCGGGTGGATTTCGAGGTCAGGAGTTCAAGACCATCCTGGCCAAGAGGGTGAAACCCCGTCTCTACTAAAAACATGAAAATTAGCTGGGCGTGCTGGTGGGTGCCTGTAATCCCAACTACTCAGAAGGCTGAGGCAGAGAATTGCTTGAACCTGGGAGGTAGAGGTTGCAGTGAGTTGAGATCGTGCCACTGCACTCCGGCCTGGGTGACAGAGCAAGACTCTGTCTTGAAAAAAAAAAAAAGAAAGAAAGAAAGGAAAAAAATAAAGGAAGGTATAATGACAACTCTAAATTTTTCTTTTAAGATAAGTCATGAGTGTTCCGCATCCTTAGAATTATCTGGGGAGTAGGAGTCTTAAGCCTCAACATTTTTTCATGCCGTGGCTTCTTTAGTTTTCAACATTCAACCAGCATTTTTCTCATGCCTATTTAAGTGATCAAATGTGCCAGCACTCTAAAATCAACTAAGCATGGTTGAAACACTGAAGGACTATAGAAAACACTAACTTGAACACAAAGTAGCAGAGTTACGTTTGTAAAAATGTGAAGAAGAAGGTAAAGAGATAGAGTTCCTAGTTTGAGAGAGGATATGAAGAAAGTCCACCAGGGGACGTGAAGAAAGTCCACATTTTCAGGATGAGCAGGGAGCAGGCAAAGAGTGTTCAGCGCAAGAATTTGCAGGAAGATATGGTTCAAATTGCATTGTTCTTTCAGGAAGTCATGAGCTGTTCTTTTTAGTAATGAGGTAAGTCACTAGGCAACGAGAAGGCATAATGGGAAAATGAGAGCAGTTTAGGAGCAGGTTGTAAGATTTTCCATGTCACTTCTGCAAAGTTTCTGCATTTTAACTTGTTTAATTTTGTATCTTAATCAATGTACTTTATAGTTAAGACCAAGTCAGGTGGAATTATAAAACCAATTTATTATTTTAAGAGGGAGATTCTGTTTTTTTGTTTGTTTGTTTTACCTAAGCATACAATTGAATACTTTCCATTCAAATAGGCTGTCATCTGCTTCTTGCATTGTATCAAATATGGCAATTCTCCCCTGGGTTGGGAAGTTATTAATTTAGGAGATTCAAATGCCTGAAACTTTGGAAAAGCTGGAGTGATATTCAGCCTTTGGCTAATATCTCAGATCCTTACAGGATTTTAAATATCAATTTTATATAAATAGTTGTTCAAATTTATACTACACATGTAGAATTGGCTAGAAAGGACATATTAATACAAACTAACTTTCTTTTCTGAGTTGGCACACGTAATGGGTATCTAGATGCTTTGGATCTTGGAATCAAGACCACTCATTCATAATTTCTGCTGTTTTAGTCTTTCCAGAGCCACTTAAGGAATGAGAGTTGTCTTTTGCGTTACAGAGTGAAATATATTTACTGCTTTTACTTCCACTCTGCTTGCTTGTACTTCAGTCTCAGTGGATAATTTGCAGAAATCATAAAAGAAAAAAAACTAATTTTTTTTTCTTCATCAAAGAGACATATTTTATTTCATCTCTATCCATGCCCACCTTCCCTGCGACCTTAAATCTCACTGATCTCAGGTATCAGAATGGTGAGCCTTCAGAATTCTAGGCTTCAGGTCTTACTATATTTTCTTACACTCTTCTGAGCATTGCTCCCTATGTCTTAGGTCTCTGGTAGCCCCTGGATGATACTAATCAGAATTCCAGTTCTCTCATGAAGCAGGAAGCATTTGCTCTACTTTGCCTTCTCCAAACATTCTCAATTGTTCTGTTCCCCTGTACCTACAAGGTGCATTTCAAATGCTAACACTAACAAGGATACTTTCTTACCTCAGAAGGCACGGCTTTCAATTATTTGAATTTCATTTAGATCTTTATTCTTTTGCAGAAACATCATACGCGACATTGAATTGTTTGTACACATGTAGTCTTCTTTATAATGGAGATTATGCTTATTTAAATCTGTATTCCCAATACTCCAGTACAATGCCAAACAC
>NW_012109519.1:89415-112182 GCF_000951045.1 Mandrillus leucophaeus | reverse complement strand
GGGAGGTAGAGGTTGCAGTGAGTTGAGATCGTGCCACTGCACTCCGGCCTGGGTGACAGAGCAAGACTCTGTCTTGAAAAAAAAAAAAAGAAAGAAAGAAAGGAAAAAAATAAAGGAAGGTATAATGACAACTCTAAATTTTTCTTTTAAGATAAGTCATGAGTGTTCCGCATCCTTAGAATTATCTGGGGAGTAGGAGTCTTAAGCCTCAACATTTTTTCATGCCGTGGCTTCTTTAGTTTTCAACATTCAACCAGCATTTTTCTCATGCCTATTTAAGTGATCAAATGTGCCAGCACTCTAAAATCAACTAAGCATGGTTGAAACACTGAAGGACTATAGAAAACACTAACTTGAACACAAAGTAGCAGAGTTACGTTTGTAAAAATGTGAAGAAGAAGGTAAAGAGATAGAGTTCCTAGTTTGAGAGAGGATATGAAGAAAGTCCACCAGGGGACGTGAAGAAAGTCCACATTTTCAGGATGAGCAGGGAGCAGGCAAAGAGTGTTCAGCGCAAGAATTTGCAGGAAGATATGGTTCAAATTGCATTGTTCTTTCAGGAAGTCATGAGCTGTTCTTTTTAGTAATGAGGTAAGTCACTAGGCAACGAGAAGGCATAATGGGAAAATGAGAGCAGTTTAGGAGCAGGTTGTAAGATTTTCCATGTCACTTCTGCAAAGTTTCTGCATTTTAACTTGTTTAATTTTGTATCTTAATCAATGTACTTTATAGTTAAGACCAAGTCAGGTGGAATTATAAAACCAATTTATTATTTTAAGAGGGAGATTCTGTTTTTTTGTTTGTTTGTTTTACCTAAGCATACAATTGAATACTTTCCATTCAAATAGGCTGTCATCTGCTTCTTGCATTGTATCAAATATGGCAATTCTCCCCTGGGTTGGGAAGTTATTAATTTAGGAGATTCAAATGCCTGAAACTTTGGAAAAGCTGGAGTGATATTCAGCCTTTGGCTAATATCTCAGATCCTTACAGGATTTTAAATATCAATTTTATATAAATAGTTGTTCAAATTTATACTACACATGTAGAATTGGCTAGAAAGGACATATTAATACAAACTAACTTTCTTTTCTGAGTTGGCACACGTAATGGGTATCTAGATGCTTTGGATCTTGGAATCAAGACCACTCATTCATAATTTCTGCTGTTTTAGTCTTTCCAGAGCCACTTAAGGAATGAGAGTTGTCTTTTGCGTTACAGAGTGAAATATATTTACTGCTTTTACTTCCACTCTGCTTGCTTGTACTTCAGTCTCAGTGGATAATTTGCAGAAATCATAAAAGAAAAAAAACTAATTTTTTTTTCTTCATCAAAGAGACATATTTTATTTCATCTCTATCCATGCCCACCTTCCCTGCGACCTTAAATCTCACTGATCTCAGGTATCAGAATGGTGAGCCTTCAGAATTCTAGGCTTCAGGTCTTACTATATTTTCTTACACTCTTCTGAGCATTGCTCCCTATGTCTTAGGTCTCTGGTAGCCCCTGGATGATACTAATCAGAATTCCAGTTCTCTCATGAAGCAGGAAGCATTTGCTCTACTTTGCCTTCTCCAAACATTCTCAATTGTTCTGTTCCCCTGTACCTACAAGGTGCATTTCAAATGCTAACACTAACAAGGATACTTTCTTACCTCAGAAGGCACGGCTTTCAATTATTTGAATTTCATTTAGATCTTTATTCTTTTGCAGAAACATCATACGCGACATTGAATTGTTTGTACACATGTAGTCTTCTTTATAATGGAGATTATGCTTATTTAAATCTGTATTCCCAATACTCCAGTACAATGCCAAACACGTAGCAAATGCCCAAAAGATGTTTGCTGATTCAGAGAAAGGAAAGAAGGAAGAAAAAAAGTAAAGGAAGGAGAAAAAGGGAGAGTGTTCGGGGGTGAGGGCCAGGGTGGAGAGAGAGAGAGAGAGAGACAGACAGTCAGAGAGAAGAAAAGCAAGTCAGGCAGGTGTTACCCTACTAAAATTGTAGTTTGTAATGGATAGATATTCTGTTTTACCCACATGACCTCTACTCAACATATTTTTAATAGATACAATTCGATTCAACCTAGAAACATAAAACATAATCTATATGTGTGATAAAATATATTTTTGAATATTTTTAGAACAAAATGTAATATTGTGTATATATTCCATTCCATGGACTTCGCCTAATATTTCCTAAAGCAAAGATAACTAACCTCTACGATTTTTATAAATTCTGACAGTATTTCAATTTTAAATTATTTTCTTATTATATTCTAAAACTTGGAAATTAAAATATCAGAAAATAAAATTTTCTCTTATAAAATGAAAAACAAAAAACCCCAAAAAATCATTGAGCATCTTTTCCCTAATTTAATTAGTAAGTGTAATTTAGATCACTTGACTTCTCATTTGAAGATGTTTCTGCAGACAGAGTTATTATTTTTGCAGAGAAAAGCTACAAAATTCAATACATGAACTGCAGTTCTTTCCACACTATTACACTGGACATGCCTGTTAGTCTCTGGAAGGCTTGTCACTCTTATGACTAGAAACATTTTGTTTGAGTTTGAAGAAGATGATTGCATTTTGGTGATTTCTTTTGCCTCCTGTATCTGGCTTTTTATTCTTGAAATATATTCTTTCCAACAATGCCATCATCAAAAAGGAACATTTTCGTGATGACAGTAAGAATACGTCTGACGAAATAGCTACTGAATTCATCATATTTATAAAGACAGTAATTATAACTTTGGCATTAATTGTGGCCATTGGGGTTCTTTATTCTTGCCCTTGCCAGTAGGCCCTAAATCCAAGCTTCAATTTCTTTTGCATTAACTCTGCTCAAATATAATGATTACCGTTTAACTCAGTGGTTACATAATCCTAGTGAAATTTTAATGTGGACATCTTGCATTAACTTTCTTCCCTTTAACAACAACAAAAAAGGGAAAGGTGGCCCCTAAATAAATGAAACTCAATTTCACGGCACATTATCTCTTTCAATTCTTTCCTCACAGCTTTCATTTTCATTAAAATCACAGACAACCATAAATTAATAATTACTTCAGGTTGACTAAATGCAGGCCATACTATTTAGCTCTTGCTTTCCTACAGTGGCCCTTCTTGTTCATGATGGAAAAATGTTAATTTAGATAATGTGGCTTGCCCCTTGTCTTAGAATTCTGTTTTGCAGTTTCACTGATCTATAATGGTCTGTTCTTA
Organism: Mandrillus leucophaeus; assembly: GCF_000951045.1. Taxonomy (NCBI): domain Eukaryota; kingdom Metazoa; phylum Chordata; class Mammalia; order Primates; family Cercopithecidae; genus Mandrillus; species Mandrillus leucophaeus. The sequence continues at coordinate 108,954 of NW_012109519.1, read as the reverse complement.
TTAAATAGTATTAACTTTATCTTTTGTTCAATCAAGCTTTACACTTTGCTTGGAAGATAACTGTTGCAAACTCTCAGTTGAAATGTGTCATTATCTATATATCTATTATATTTCAATTCATCTCAAAATGCTTTGTGTTTTTTACTAACTTGCTTGTGATTCCATGCACTGATAAATGTATTGTCCATTAGCTAAAAGTGTGTGTTAGAAGCACGTACATGGAGAATCAAGATATAGGAACCAAATTCTAAACCTTAATAATTATGAGAAATTCACATAAGCTATATTTTAAAAGATTTAGGTATTTTTGTCTGATTCACCTAAAGAAGCAGTGACTAAAAATTCAATCCAACTGTTTTTGTTGTTTCTCTGATATTTGAAAACTCTGATTAGCCTCAGGACAAGTTACTGTATTGTTTACTTAAAACCCTACTTCCTTAGACAATGTTTTAAGATATGCATCTATTTTTATAGAGCTTCCAGAAGGAAAGCAGTTACACAATCATAGACTAGTACACTGAGAACAATAAAATAGAAGATTTGCCAGCTAACATAGAAGTTAACAATTTAGTCTCTGGCAATATTACTTTTGAGAATGCTTTCACTTTCTTAAGTTTAGGTAAATCTAGTGGTTGCTTTGAACCAAATAGAACTCCCTCAATACTTTAGCATGCATGCTACAGTGAATAATGGTTTCATAAGTTTAATAACTTTAAATTAGACTATAGCAAAAAAAAAAATGGTTTATATCCAAGTTTATCTCAAGCTGTTGGGAAATCAAGCAGTTTAATTAAAGATATGATAGAGAGGTCTTACCTTTCCGCCAAAGTATAAAACACACATCATCCAACACAATAGTTCTCTCAAAGAAATCCATAAATATTCTCACCTTCTGTCCAGTGGAGCAAACATTCCTTGTTACAATATTTTCCCTTTTACTTTGGATTTCTACAAATCAATTCTGTTCCTATCATCCATATTGTGTAGAAACCACACACTGCATGATTGGAAGATGTCATATTCCTTTCTGCTCAGTTATTAAATAATATACGGTATACAAATACATTATTTTTGAAGAAATATATTGCCACAACTTATTTGGAGAATGAACTCATTTCAATAAGTAAATTGTTGATGCCTTCATCCAATTTATGACAGTTTTTAAAATAATACCATGGACTGACTTTCTTCACTGTGAATCCATGTAGGTAATTGCCTCCAAATTCTCTAATTTGTATTGATGTTACTAAGTGGTAGAGCAACATGACATTTTCATTATTTAATTTTCCAATGACTATTTTTCCTAACCATGATAAATCACTTAAGTCATGTTTACTAATGATTATATCCTAAAAATTTCCATGTGTATTGAAACCATAATTGCCCTGAACCCCACAATCTGAAAAGTCCCAGAGGAAGCATTTGAAATGAACTCAAACAATACAATAGTTTGGAATTGATCTGGGAATCTCATTTCCCTCTTTGTATCAAAGATTAACACTGCTTGCTATAAATATTATGATACTATTTTGCACGTATTATCACTCAATGTTTTAGTAAAAACATAACTTGCCTAATAATACAAATTAATTTTACAGGCCTTGTACTTTTAACCCTTATATTCTGATATTTTAAAATATATACCAGAAGAAATGGAAGAATCTTAATGTGTTATAATATTTAAAACTTTTTATTCTATTTTTCAATTTAAAAGAAAAAGTGAATTAAATATATTAGAATGTCATCACTGAAGGCCACTAGATTAAGGGAATGATGTGTTGAAATATTAACAGATTTTTTTCATTTTAGTCTTAAGCTAAAGATTTCTGTGCACATTTTTAATAAGCCTTTCCCACAATGTAGAAATATCACCTTCTCTAATCATTTTTATAATCTGCTTTATAGTCATATATTTTTATATTGGAATATATGATATTCTTGTAAATCTTGGAAAGAAGAAGAGGTATGTTTTACTTAAAGGGTTTGTTTATTAATTTGTTGACATGAAATTGAATGAATAGACTTTGTTCATCCAACAGAATTTATGTCCCAGATATATCATGCATTATTTCTTGATTTTTTTAAGCTACTTCTGTTTTTGGAACTTCAATTTTTTTTTTTTTTTTGGTAAAATGAAAATACACTGACTTTATAGAGTCATTTTGAAGATTAATAAAATGTTTTGAAATATTTTCAGAATGGAACTCGTAATAATAAAAGCTACTCCTTTTCTTTTGCCTTTAAAAACTAACTACTAAATATAATTTGATTCTTTTAGATAAAATAACAGTTGAAAACCAGAAAAAAAAAAAACAATTATATTGCTCTTTATCTATTACTTAGAAAATAGCTTACCTTGTTACAATATGAAAGGGTTTACTGTATTTTTTTTCTTAGGATTACCATAAGAGAGAAAATGTTATGCTATAATGTAGAGTTGTAAGAAACATGACCTAATGCCTGTCAAGCTGTGGTTAATATTAATAAATTTCAAGCAGCTATATTAATGCTAATAAAGAAGTACTACAAGGGTGAATGACAAGGAAGTGATTTGGGAAAGTGTTTGATAGCCTGAGTCCAGAGAGTCAGAAGGAAGTAGTTTGTTCCTCAGATAAAAGAAATCACCTCCCCTAGGAATGTAATTGGAATCCCGATGCCTATGACTGAGCACCCAGGGAACATGACGAAGCTCCTATAGCCATAGGTATACTGCCACTAGAGGCAATAGATCATAGAAACCTAGCCATGGAGGGGCGGGTGCAGTGGCTCACGCCTGTAATCCCAGCACTTTGGGAGGCCAAGGTGGGCGTGTCACTTGAGACCAGGAGTTCAAGACCAGACTGGCCAACATGGCGAAACCCCATCTCTATTAAAAATACAGAAATATTAGCCGGGCATGGTGGTGTGCTGCCTGTAATCCCAGCTACTCAGGAGACTGAGGCATGAGAATCACTTGAGCCTGGGAGGTGGAGGTTTCAGTGAGTAGTGATCACACCACTGCACTCCACCCTGGGTAATGGAGTGAGACTCTATCTTAAAAAAGAAAAAGGAAAGAAAAGAAAGAAACCTAGCCATGGAGGATGACTAGAACATCAAAACTGAAAAACTTTTAGGACACTTCTAACAATAAGCTGGTATTAATTTGAGGTAGTCAAAAATTCTCTTCCAACCCCAAATCCCATGAAATAACAAAGGACATTTTAAAAGACAGTAAGCTCACAGTGGCTCTGAAAAAGTCACTCAATGCACTATCAGTAGCTTATAAATATTGAATAAATCTGAAGGTTAGAAAATATGTGGCTGCAAACATAGAGAAACAAAATAAGAATATTGAACCCTAAAACATGTAGGATGAAATACGAAAGAAGTAGAAACATTGGAGCAGTCTCATGCTCAGAGTCAGTTAGTGGTGTCAGTGGGCTTTTGGAAGTGATAAATTGAAGAAACACATTTGGAGAAACTACATGATCCATACAGTCCTTCTTTCCCTGATGGTCCTAAGCACCAATAAGAATGGAATAGACATTTTCTTAATCCAATCCTGCACGTCGTGCACATATACCCTAGAACTTAAAGCATAATAATAATTTTAAAAAGAGTGGAATATATAGTCACACTACAGCAGTGGTCTGGTGCTTGTGTAAAAAAGGGTGAGATCATACCCTAGGTAACCACTAATCCCAAGAGAAGAAAATTTATACATATACATTAGTGATTATTGGACAATAATAAGAATACTAAAAATTTCAGGAAAATCGGTATGCAATACAATACTCTATTGTTACTCTGTGTTTCTATATATACTTACCATTTTGTTGTAATGGCCTTCAGTTTTCAGTACAGTAACATGTTGTACAGGTTTACAGCCTAGAAGCAATAGGATATACCACATAGCGTAGGTATGTAGTGGACTATACCATCTAGGTTTGCGTATGTACATTTAATGATGTTTGGACAACGATGAAATCACCTAGCTATGCGTTTTTCAGAACATATGCTCATTGCTGAGCAACACATGACTGGAATTGTATGCAAAAGGACTGACAATAATGACAAGGAATCTAGAAATATAAAACCACTAGAAGAAAAATAAAAGGAAGAAAGCAATGAAAATACAAAACACTACAAGAAATATGAAGAAATAATAGTACAGTATTTGAATGATCCTTAATTTTTTTTTTTTTTTTTTGCTATTATAGCAGAATACCAAAGAGTGAATAATCTAATGAGAATAGAAACATCTTTCTCACAGTTTTAGAAAATGGGAAGTTTAAAATCAAGATACTTATATATGGTGCGGGCTTTCTTGCTGTGTGCTTACATGGCAGAAGGCAAAAAAAGCAAGAGAGAAAGAGAGAGAGTGGGGGAGATGAGGAAGAAAGAGAGAGAGAGAAAGAGAGAGAGAGAGAGAGAGGCCTATCCCACAAGCCCTTTTATAAGGGCATTAGTTCATTCATAATAAGGAAGCCTTCGTGGCAGAAACACCTTGCAAAAGACCACACTTCACAGCACTATTGCATTATGGATTAAGTTTCCAACACATGAATTTTGGGGGACACATTCAGATAATAACAGATCCTAACAAATAAGATTTGGTTAACGCCTTTATTAAAAGGCAGAGAATGTTAAAGGCAACATTATTAAAAGAAAACTTAATGTATCCTATATATGAGAAATAAAGCTAAAGCAAAATTATACACAACATGGCAGCATTTTAATGTAAGTTATTTGATACATATATATTAAGAAATGTTTACAAATAGAAAGCAATTTTAACACTAATAGTTTCAGGCAAAATAGGATTAAGGTAAAAATTAGGGAGACTAGGTTATTTTATTTTACTGAAATTTATAGTTCAGCAATATATATTTTGAAATATAAAAAGGAAAAAAATGTGGGAAAGGAACAAGTGACAAATGCAGAATATACATTGTGAGAGTTCGAACACACTGCCCTCTGTAATTGGTGTATGAATAAACCAACTACTATGGCAAAACTAAATAGAGATCAGAGATATTAAGATATCGAAAACATCACTAACTGTTTTGAACTAATATAATTCACTGAAAGTTTTGAATATATCAAACGGGAATACATCCATTCACAACATAGGAAATGGTCACAAAAATTGACTTTTGGGTGTAAAAGAAAACCTCAATAATTTTTTTTTCTTTTCTTTTTTTTTTTTTGTGAGATGGAGTCTCGCTCTGTCGCCCAGGCTGGAGTTCAGTGCCGCGATCTTGATCTCGGCTCACTGCAACCTCCGCTCCTGGGTTCATGCCATTGGCATGCCTCAGCCTTCTGAGTAGCTGGGACTATAGGTCCCCGCCACCATGCCTGGCTAATTTTTTTTTCTTTTTCTTTTTTGTATTTTTAGTAGAGACAGGGTTTCACCGTGTTAGCCAGGATGGTCTCGATCTCCTGACCTCATGATCCACCCACCTCGGCCTCCCAAAGTGCTGAGATTACAGCCACTGTGACCAGCCCTCAGTAAATATTTTTAAAGTAGTATTTCATAGGTTATACATCACATAATAATACAAGAAAATTAGACATGATAAAGGATAATCTTCTCTCACCATCCCCCAATGTAGCCATATTGGCTGTATTGGTTTTTAAGGACTTATTAAATACCTAGTGGGTAATGATAAAATTAAAACTGAAATAACTAAATATTTTAAATGTATGCCACCAAGAGTGTATTCTATTAAAAATCCTGTAGGATCTAGCCAAAATACAAAATAGTACTTGTAATATGGTAAAGTATATTAATTTGAAATTAAAATAGACTTGATATAAAGAAATTCACTATACATCCAAAGCTTTAAATAATAACAAAGAGTAAAAAAAGAATAAGATAGAAACAAAACAGACTCTAAAAAATAAATTAAAGACATAATAATAATAGTGCAGAAAATGATAAAGAAATTGATTTTAAGGATATAATGAAAACTAATTCTTTGGAGATCAATAAAATATCCAAACATTTGCAAAGAGGGGAATGTGATAAGAAACGTAATAGAAAGGGTGTATAACAGAAGAGGTGAAAGTTTTAAGATTGTACACTTTCATGGTGGAAATATTGGAATATTATTATACACAGGCATGTGTACAAGTGAGCCCCTCTTTAAACAAAATATTTCTAACTATTTTAATTTTATTATCAAGGGAAGTGAATAACTATTGAATATATCCCATGAACTAAGCATTACTCAAGCACTTTATGTTAATAATGTAATTCAACCTTCACACATACAAAAATATGAGATAGATTAAAATTTTCTATCATTAGACAGTTGTGGTGAGTGCCCACGCCAATATACAAGCTTAAGTTGTCTGTCTGTAGAGTCCACGTTTAACCTCTATGCTATTCTGCCTTCAATTAATGAAAGTACAAATCTGCTTTTAGCTGTGTAACTTATACATGAGAATTCCATAATCTTCTTTGGGTCTGACTAAAAACAAACTTCACTATCAGAGCATAAATGAGATATTTAAAATTTACTGAATCCTACATAAAGGTAATAGAAAAAGGGGTTTATGATTTAGAAAACACCGCATTATTTTAGAGAAATATCCAAGTATTTTTCTGAGTTTATTGTTCCTAGGAAGTGTCTGGTATACTGTTATGGAATCCCTAAGCCATCTCCTTGAATCCCTCTCTGTATGTAGCAATGAGCATTGTGGTTTTCTTAGCCTTCGTGTCAATACATAGATACGCCAATCTACTAATGAATGTTTTAAAGCATGACAAGGCCATCATGCCCAGGATAAAAATTTTATTTGCAGTCAGAGAAACAATTGTCTTTTAGGAGGATTCACTCTCCGTTGAAGGCTGTGTGTGTGTCTGATAATAGCACACATATCATTTTTAAAAAGTGAGGTACCATTATTTTTCTGCTTCTTGAATCCATCCTGTTTATATGTATTCATGTGTATAAAGGTTTTTTACTTTCTTTTTTGTTGACTTTGTTATTTTATTTCTGGAATCCTAATTTTAAGGTGCTTTTTTTTTTTTTAAAGTTTTTCCCCCTACTACTTCCCCACTTATTTCATGAGTGATTCCATTCACTTTAGGAGTTTCAGTGATAATTTGTCCACAGATGCCTCCCATATTGGCATGCCTTGGCTCTGCCTAGATCTTGGGCCAAACCCAAAAGGTCTCCATTGTCTTACTAGATAAATCCACAGAGGTACTACAGCCTCGCCTCAAACCGAACATATCCAATACTAAAAACATGACATTCTCAAGGCCGCTTATCTTGTTTTCCCTTTTTCTCTCAGGGTACTTCTGTTCATCAATTACAAAAACCCAAACTTTACTATTCAATGAACACGTTCTTCTACTCATTCTATAAAATATAGTTAACAAGTTATAAAATCCCATAGATTCTGTTCTCAGACAAATACTCTTCACATTTGTCTGCTTATTAATATCATCTTGTCTGAATTCTAATGAGAGTATCCTACCTAGACTTTTCCCATCATTCTTTCTTTCCCATGTTATTCTACCTAATGCATTATGATATATCTTGATAAAGCTCCCAAGCAGCTGGGACTACAGGCGTGCACCACAATGCCCAGCTAATTTTTGTATTTTTAGTAGATATGAGGTTTCACCATGTTGGTCAGGATGGTCTCGATCTCTTGACCTTGTGGTCCCAAAGTACTGGGATTGCAGGCGTGAGCCACTGCGCCTGACCAACAAATCTTTAACTTCTCAACTTCTGTGTTCAACTTAGAAATTTGAAGATGAGCTAGATATAATCCCTTCTCCTCCACTCTCTAACGAAGTCCTATAATAAGTCTCAAGTGCCACTGCTTCCACAGACTACCTGTGATCAAACAAGGAGCACTCTTGCCCTTTTGTCAATTCTACGTCATTTTGTTTGCAACTCTTATGGTAAGTATCCCAAAACATTGTTAGAAGCTACATAGTGCTTTTCAGGCTTCAAATTGGAATTCGAATATGGAATCTATTTTGGAGAATATTAAACTTTTCTGAGTCTGCATTTTTATTTGTATTATGGGGAAAATTTTACATACCTCACATTAATAGAAGATCTTTGAAGTTTAGAAATCAGACCCAGACATACAGTAAATTTTCAATAAATATTAATTTTCATATACAACCACTATTCATTAAATTACATTCTTAATTGTTTTTTATACTCCTACAAAATTATAACTTTCTTGAGCACAAGTATTTTCATTTTGATACGCCTATATAGCTGTCATCTTTTGTTGCGCCTCTACAGAGCCTTACACTGAGCTGAGTAGGCATTTAGTAAAACGAATTAAATTAAAACGTTTTGTTTACTAATTGCCATAATTTTAAAGTTATAAATTTAGATTATTTCTTAAACATGTGTCGGTTTTCTCACCGGAAGTTTATTGAACTTAGTTCAATCTGTGATTTTAAGTAGTATCAATGATATGAGAGGACAGGAATGCCTGACCTGTAAATTCTGAGGTTAACATTGTACATGAGAACTACTGCTCATGGAAAAATGCATGATTTTTCTTGAAAACAATTCCAGGAAATATACTGCTATATAGATTGGGTTATATCCATCCAGCATAGTGTTGAATGTCTGCTATGTCCATTGCTTGTCCAAATTTAGATTATGAGTAACAGAGTCATACAAAGTTTACTAACAGGAAAAAGTAATTGTTTAGACAATGTTCCTCCTCATTGTATCAAAATGTTTCACACATAGTTACAATGTAGAGAAGGAATAAAGAAAGGTTAGCTTTAAAAGTATCCCTCAAAATGCAAAAATGCACAAGAATTTTACAATAGGACTTTAACTTACTATTTTAAAACTTTTACAAGTTGTTCACTTTGCATTATTCTATTTTTCTATTGTCTATTCTGCATGGTGGTATGCACTTGTTGTGCTAGGTAGCATAATGATATTTTAAAGAAATATCAAGAGGTTACATAAGTGTGAAGTAAGTGCAGAAATGCTGTTTGGTAAATATTTTATTAAACGGCAGAACCATTTAATTTATTTTTATCACTGCGTGTTTCTTCTATGAAGGTATAAAGTAAGTCACCTCTAGAAAACAGTATGGGAAGTCAAAATTGAGGACACATTATCCATATCAACTCAGGGTTAAATTAAATTAATAAATAATTTGAGATACAGGCAAAATGCCACCATTTTATTAATAATAAACAGATATCACAAATTAGTGTAACCTTAGTAATTGATAGCATAGTTCACACATGGTTCCTACAAAATGGGTATAAAGCAAGTTAAATGTACAGTTAGGTCTACAGTAAGTATAATCTATGTTAGGTTTCCTCATGTTTTTTTCCCTCTACTGCTCAAATATGTAAAATCTCCTTCTCCTCACTGAAGCCAAGAGATATACTTGGCAGGCTATCTGCTAGAAATGTAAACGAAAAGAATTGTAGCATGGTGAATAAATCATTAAAGATAAAATATTAAGAATTAGTAAGAGACTTCCATTGACAACTAAGATAAAATAAGCTCATTACAACCCATCTTTCTTAGTGATTGCAACAAAAACTCTGGACAGAATACAAGAAGAAATTCCACTAGGACTCTGCAAAATAAATAATAGCAGATGTATTAGGAAAGGAAATCAAACTTGTAGGAGAAAGAAAAGGCAGTAACTTTACTTTTTTGGGTTTTTTTCCACCTTCCTTTATCTCTTGGTTTTTAGGTAAGAGTGGACAGTAGAGGTGGACTGTAAAAATTAGAAGGAAAACTCTGCTGTTCAAGGCAGAAGTCCAGGATAAAAGAACCTCTACAGGCCAGAGAGTGGTTTGTTGGGGAAGAGGAATCTCCTTTTTTCTTTTTCTCTTCTATTTCATCATTGCCCTGAGGCAGCCCTAGTCATGACACTACCCTGCTCTCCTTACAGAGTATCTAAAAGTTCAAGAAAACGTCAACCTCTCTATCCAGAGAAATAGAAAATGGAACCCCAGTGGTCCGAAGAGTGTGGAGATTACCATTATTTTGTTTATCTTTTCCATCTTAGTTCTGTCCAGAAGTGGTCATAATATTGCAAAACTGCACAATAGCAGAAGGAGCTAAAAGTGAGAGAAACTTTAGTTTACAAGGTAAAAGACTGGGAAAAGGGAACTCGGAGAACCATAAAATGGCTGAAAAATCTGGAGAGGTGAGAGGAGAAACTATCCAAATTCTGTACGTGAGTTGACAAAACCTCTAGTCTCATCCTCACCTGTGTATTGAGAAAATAGACACCAATAAGCATGATGAAATCTTTGAGAACTGAACTGTAGTATGCAGACAAATCATTGAGTACATACACATGCACAAGGAAATTCAAACAGCATGGTATAGACTTTGAACTGAGGTGGAAGCACTTTTCATAGACGGCAAATCAAAACTTGTGATCTCAGACTACCCATGTCAATTGGCTGCTAAAACAAATAAGAAAAAAATGTACAATAATCTCCTGAGGAATTTAACAGAATTAAATTTTACAATATGATAATGGAAATGTCCAAAATATAACCCAAAATCACTTGACATAAAAAGAAATAGGAAAATCTAGCTAATTCAAGGACAAAAATAATTTTAAAATGCCAACCTCAATATTCTACAGGTGTTGAAATTATCAGGCAAAGACAGGCAGTTATTACCACACTTTATGAAATAAAGTCGATCACTTTTAAATGAACGCAAAGATAGAAGTTCTAAGAAGAGAAATAGAAACTATGTAATTGAACTAGATGTCAAATAGAAATAAATACAAGATTCACTGCATGGGCTCAGTAACTGAGGTAGGAATGAAAACGGAAAGGATCAATGAACTTAAGATATATCAGTAAAAGTTTTCCAATCTGAAGAACAGGAAAAAGTAAAAAGAGTGAACAACAACAACAAAAAAAGCAGAGTGCAGTCACCCGTGAGACAATATTACAAGGTCTTGTAATTAGAGCTCTAGAAAGGAAAGCCAAAGGGGTTGGTACTGATTGAGCAAAATAGTTTAAGGGATAATGCTCTGAAAACTATCTCCTAAATTTTAACAGAGTTTGCTTCTTTTCTTCATTTAAATTGGTAAAAGCCTGTTTGTCTCCCATCATCCATTCTTTCATTATTTCCTTAATAACAGAGCCCCAGGATTTTAACTGGTCAAAATTAAGACACTTTTTCTCAGATTACGCGCACCAGTGAATGTAACTATCTGCTGGCTAATGGTGTGCATAGTCATCATTTGCGTTACTTCCAGGGGATCCCCTTGAAATGGTATCTATGTCCTTCTTCTCCACCTGGAATGTAAAGCCTTTCTAAAGTTATTTTTTTAAAGAACGCACAATAATTGTACATATTTCTTGGGTATAGCATAATATTTCAGTATATGTATGCACTATTTGATGATTAAATCAGGGTAATTAGTATACCCATCACCTCAGACATTTATCATTTCTTATGTTGGGGACATTAAAAAATCTGTCTTTGGCCGGGCGTGGGGACTCACGCCTGTAATCCCAGCACTTTGGGAGGCCGAGGCGGGCAGATCACGAGGTCAGCAGATCAAGACTACCCTGGCTAACATGGTGAAACCCCGTCTCTACTAAAAATACAAAAAAATTAGCCGGGCGTGGTGGTGGGTGCCTGTAGTCCCAGCTACTCGGGAGGCTGAGGCAGGAGAATGAACCCGGCAGGCGTAGCTTGCAGTGAGCTGAGATGGTGCCACTGCACTCCAGCCTGGGCAGCAGAGTAAGATTCTGTCTCCAAAAAATATAAAAGAAAAAAAGAAATCCGTCTTCTAGTTATTTGAAAATATATAATAAATTACTGTTAACTATAGAATGTGAATCACTTAGATTTAATATTAAATGCTATTGATGTGAAGACGAAGACAATATTCTGGGTGGGGAAGAGGGCGAGTGGAAGTAGGGAGAGAAGAATCAAAAGATTGAAGAAAAGTCAGCCTCAACAACCGGGATAGCTAATGAAAGGGCTGGTACATGACAGTGAAAATTAGGTTTAAGCTATTATCACTCAGTTGTGACTTTGTTACAGGAACAGTACATTTATTCTAAGTAATCCAGGATCTTAGCTCAATTACAATCCAGGCATTCTCTTAGAATACCATCAAAAATAACCTACCCCAGAATCTATCTATCACTTGATTTTACTTTATTGTCATCATAGCACCAATCACCATCTGAATTACCTTTTTAATGTGTTTACCTGCAGATTATTTTCTCTTATATAGTAATTGGATGTTTCCAATGATGTATTTATGAATTTCTTTAACTAATTTCAAGGTAGTAAAGACAAAATGAATCCTTTTCTAGGTTTTCCTTCCACAAGTTAATTTATTGGCTTGCTAAAAATATCAAACACTATAAAACAATTGAGAATATCTGAAATTAAATATTATTTGGTAATTTTACTTATTAATAACAATTCATTTTAGACATTAAAACGCAATGTCTAATTTAAACATTGAAATTTGTTCAAAATAAACACATGAACTAAAAAGCAAAAAGACACAATATTTATCACTGAAAGGAATGGGCGAAATGTTTGCATTTGCCATTTCTACGAAGCATAATGGACAACAGCTCATATTTTATTTAGTTCTCCAACAGATGGAAGAAAAGTATTGTCACTAAGTGAGAGCTAGGAGACATTCCAAATTTAACAACAGCAAATATAAACAGTTTACATCATCTCTTTCTTGAACATTAAAAAAAATCTCGTACTTCATGAAACAGTAGGTTATTAAATGAGTATAGCCTGGTATAGAGTAGCAATTTGAAGAGTCATTTTGCATGTTAAAATTGACTGAGCTACTAGTTCTTTGTATTTTATTTTAAGATTAGTTTTTATTCATCTCATATTTCATATGCATTTAAAATTCAATTAGGACAGTGGTTTAAACTGTTTTTGTTATTACTGCTGCTTGCTTGTTTCACTTTATAGTCTGTTTCTTCAAAGAAACAAATAGGCATTAGCTACCTGAATTATTGGCTTTACATGAGTAAATTATTTCCTAACTCAAAACTCATTTCTTTATCTACTACTCCCAAAAGCATAGGAAAATATAAGTTCATTAGAGAAATAATATTTTACAAATAACCTCAAATTCTTCCTAGTGTACAAAATTATTTTTCCAAACTTGACTGTTTTAATTATTACCAGTAACAAAATAATAATGAATTAACTCTCTGGAGGAATATATATGAATCCCAAGTGTCTACACTATATCGTATCCAGATTACAATTCACAATTCTGTGATCTTTGAGGAAATAAATAAGATTAAAAAAAAAATAGAGACCAATCATGGGATGACCCAGATGTTGAACTTAGCAGACAAGGATTTTTAAACAGTTGTTATAATTATACTCGAGAATGTAAAAGAATATACAAACTGTAGGCGAAAGAAAAGATTTAAAAAATCTCAGCAGAGAAGCAGAAACTATATTTTGAAAATGGAAATACTTAAATGGAAACATAAATTTTTTAATTGTAGAGTGGTACTGATAAGTGTCTAGGAAATGTTTACATATAATATCAGAAATAATAAATGAAAACTATTGCTGTTTCCTACCCACCTGCTGAGAAAAACATAAAATGTACCATATTCTGAGCAGGTGACTTAGATTTCAAAAGATTAGTAGCTGATGCTATTGCTTCTTCTGTTCTTTCTTCTCTTTTTTGCCTTTCTTCTTCTTCTTCTGTTTCTTCTCCTCCTTCTGCTCCTCATCCGCCTCTCTCCCCTCCTCCTCCTGCTCCTCCTTCTAACATATAGTATATGTCTGAAAAAATAGAAAATACATTGATTTCTTCCACAAAAGCGTTTCCAATGTCGTGACTGAAAGGAGAAATATTGCTTTATGGGAGCAATAGTATTAAATATCTATGCATATGAATGTCATTTATTACTTTTTATTATTAGAAATTAAAGCCTTATAAAGTAATTTGACAAAAGGCATAATCAAATTGTTCTGAAAACCTTAGTGCACAATTCTTTGTTTGTTTGTTTGTTTGTTTGTTTGTTTGTTTTTGAGACGGAGTCTCGCTCTGTCGTCCAGGCTGGAGTGCAGTGGCGAGATCTCGGCTCACTGCAAGCTCCGCCTCCCGGGTTCACGCCATTCTCCTGCCTCAGCCTCCCGAGTAGCTGGGACTACAGGCGCCCGCCTCCATGTCCAGCTAATTTTTTTATATTTTTAGTAGAGACGGAGTTTCACCGTGTTAGCCAGGATGGTCTCGATCTGCTGACCTTGTGATCCACCCGCCTTGGCCTCCCAAAGTGCTGGGATTACAGGCATGAGCCACTGCGCCTGGCCAAACAATTGTGATTTTATGACAAATAGCATGTTCTTATTATCATTACTATTTAATCTTTCATTTTCAAACGTCTTCTTACTGTATATCCCTAATATAGTTTCTCTCAATTTCCTACTGTTATACTCATGAAACCAATGAAGGCAAAAACACATAACAAAGTTAACAATGGCAGTCAACCTATTACCAAAATACATCAGAAAGTAACATTATCTACGAGGGTTTATTAAACACATTATCTAATTGTGTTTATTGCCTGGAGTCTGGGAATGAAAGAAATAAACCTTGCTGTCCTGAAAATAAGGAGAAAAAACACACTACAGAAAACAGCAGATCTACCAGTGAAATATTAATAGCTGTCTATTTGTGTTCAGAAATAATACAAAAATAGCTACTATCAATACTTCTAACATTGTGCAAAAGGTTCTAATCCATACAATAGGTAAATAAAAAGAAATCAAATATTTAAGGGTTTGAAAGCAAGACATGAAATTGCTTTTTTCACAGATGATGTGATTGTATAGGTAGGTAATCAAAGGAATATATAAACTGTTAAAATCAATCAGTTCATTTAGTCATGTCACAGAATATGATGTCAATATATGTAATAGTATATATATATATGTCTGTATCTATATAATATATGTATATGTTCTGCAACAAATTGAAAATAGTGTAAAAGGGAATACTATTTACAGTAGCTTGTAAACATTGAGCATGCATGAATAAATATAAGAAAAAGATGTTCAAGCCCTATGTATTGAAAACTGTAACTGAAATTAAAGAAGACCTAAACAAATGGAAGCTTATATTACATTGACATATTAGAAGGAAAATACTTTTTCTCTTCAATGATCTGTATATTCATTTCTATCCCCAATAAAAATCCAGTAAATTTTATAAAAATGTAATTCTAAAATTTCTTTTGAAATTCAAAATTTCAAGAAGAGTCAAAACGTTTTTAAAAGATCAAATCATAAAATTCCACTACCTGATAAAAAGGCTTATTTTAAAGTGATAGCAATCAAGACACTTTGTTACTATACCAGAAAAAAATAAAAAAGACCAATAGAGTAGAATAAGTAGTGTAGAAATAGACCATATATTTATGGTCACTTGATTTAAGACAGATGTAAAAACACAGTATTTTGAAAAAAAAAAAAAATGGACTTTTAAATAAATGGATTCTGTCAATTGGATATTCACACACACACACACACACACACACAAAAGAATCTTGACCTCATGCCACACATAAAAGTTCATCCTAGGTGGTTTGCAAATTTGAACAGAAAAGTTAATCTAATACAACATTTAGAAAAAAATAGAACATCTCTATATCCTTAAATTTTAAAAAATGATTTTAAAAATTATATGCAAAATAGAGTAATTATAAAGGAACAAAGAGTTGACAGAATTAATTTCACTAATGTTAAAAATTTTGTTTAGCAAAAGACACTACTAACATAATTTAAAAATCCATCTTTACAATAGGAAAATACTTTTATTACATATATCGGATAAAGCACTTAGTATATGTAAATAAATGATACAAGTCAATAAGAAAAGAAGCCATCACTAAAGAAAGTGGACAAAAGATTAGAACACATTCCTCAGAAAGTGGTTTTCTAAATTGCTATTAAATGAATAAAAAGGTGCTTTAATTTCTTTATCATAGAGGAAATGAAAATTCAAACCAAAAATAAAATCACTGCACAACTACCAGAATAGCTGAAATGAAAAGGACTGAAAATATACCAAGTATTGGCAAGAATATGTACCAACTGTAACTTCCATGCTTTACTGGTGGGAGTTTAAATTGAAAAACCACGTTAAAAACCATTTTCTAAGATCTACGAAAGCTGAGCAAATGTGTACCTTATGACCCAGCAATTGCACTCATAGGTATAAAGCCGACAGAAATGTATCCATATGTTCAGTAAAAGAAAGATACCTAATGATCACAGCAGCACTGTTTGTAATAGCCAGAAACTGGAAACAACCCAATGTTCTTTAGCGCTTAAATGGGAAAAGGGTAGTATTTTCACAAACT
The DNA here is from genome assembly GCF_000951045.1 of Mandrillus leucophaeus. NCBI lineage: Eukaryota > Metazoa > Chordata > Mammalia > Primates > Cercopithecidae > Mandrillus > Mandrillus leucophaeus. The sequence goes on along the minus strand of NW_012109519.1, from coordinate 92,597 downwards.
GAGTATTATATAGCATGAAGATTGAATGAATTTGTGCTAAATATAACAGCATAAAGAGCCAGACCAAGCACACATGCTGAAAGATACCATCTATAAGGTTCAAAACAAAAGGAGGTGGCGGGGGGTGGCAAAACCAATCAGTGGTATTAAAAATCATGACAGTGGTTAACATTTTGGGGATATTGCCTAGGAAGGGTCATGAGAGGAACATCTGTTCCATTTCTTGATCCAGGTTCTGGACACATGGGTGTACTCATGATTTTTGCAAATTCAACAAGCTGAAAATTTATAGTTTGCACACTTTTCTTTATGTATGTTCTACTATTATGAAAAGCTTTAAAATCTGTACAAATTTTATGACTACATTCTCATAAAAATATTTTTAACATCATTAGTTGATAAAAAAATAAGCTTCTCATCACATGCCTTTCTCCCACATTTTAATATTCCAAACCCCAAAACTAATCATTTAAAAAGTATGGTATGAAGAAACAATTATTTTCATGTATGTAAGTGTATGTAGGGGATCTCTGTAATGGTGATATTTTAATAAATAAACCAAATTTATCTTAGCATCTATAGAGATTTCTGGGATATGGTTACAATTACCTGTTTCCACTTATAGATATTTAACTTGTTTCCTCTTCTGCTATTTTATATAATGAATTACCTGTATGTTTAAGCATATGCTTATGTACATATGTACAGATATTTTTGTAGAAAGATTTTCTAGATTTGGAATGGTTAATAGAATAAATGAGTAATTCTACCTATTGAAACATGCTACCCATTTCCCTATGAAACGAGCTGCACATCCTGCACATGCACCCTGGAACTTAAAAGTTGAAAAAGTAAATAAATAAAATTAAAGTTATTTGAAATTTAAAAAAAAAAATGCCACCAAATTGCTACCCTATATGTATAAAGCATATATGTTTTATAGTATTAATTTAGATAAAATTTAATTATCCATTTTTTACTATATACAATTATCACATTAATGAGGAATACAAATTGAAACAATGCTTACCCTGTAGAAGTAACCTATATATGGACACTAAAGTTAATCTACGAAAACAAAAATTTACCTCATCTAAAAATGCCAGAGCAAAAAGTTTGGGACATCAAACTTGTAATCTGTCGTGCAGTATACAGGGTTGATTGCAAGAACTTTCCAAAGTAAACTATGGTGTTTCCTAGAAAAAAAAACTAGGAAGAATGAAATTGTAACTGACAGTTAATAAAAGTTACTGTAAGTCATTAATTTTCATCAGAGTCACTGCAACAATGGATACATTCAACACTCTTCCTTGAGATAGAAGTTCTCATGTTTTTATGTAAAGAGCAAGTCTGCCAGGTTCCACAATCCTCCTCATGGATATTTTCTACTCAGAACATGTCAAAGGAATCAACCTACAGTCTGAAATATTTTGTTAAAAAGCTATGTCCAACAGACACTGTAGAGACTAACAAAACCATTATCTCTCAAGTGGAGTTACCCTGATGACAAAGAGCGTTAACCAACCAGTAAAAACCACAGAAACCAATACACATTGAGATTAATTAAGAAACGGAGTCATTGAGTTCCTGTAACAACAGAGGACTAAAGACGGAACCAAGTGGGACTGCTTTCTGAAGGAACCTCTACCCCATCTCCAGTTCTATCACCTAAGGTGCTGTCAGAGTCTTGAGATAAAGATAATGAACAAACAGTGTTCTAAACCAGTGGTCCCCAACTTTTTTGCCACCAAAGACCAGTTTTGTGGAAGACAATTTCTCCATGGATGGGGGTGGGCGTGGAGGGGACGGTTTCAGGGTGATTCAAGCACATTACACTTATTGTGCACTTTATTTCTATATTATTACATTATAATATATAATGAAATATTTATACAGCTCATCATAATGTATGATCAGTGAGAGCCCTCAGCTTATTTTCCTGCAACTAGATGGTCCCATTTGGGAATTATGGGAGACAGTAACAGATCATCAGGCATTAGATTCTTACAGGAGTGCACAACCTAAATCCCACACTTATTCAAACGGCTGTAAATGCAGATGAAGCTTCCCTTGCTGGCCTACCACTCACCTCCTGCTGTGGGCTGAGTTCCTAACAGGCCACAGACAGAACTCCTGTTCTAAACCACCCTGTGCTTGGCTGAGGTGACTCTCTTCCTTCCTCCTACTTGTAGCCTTATGTAAAACTCCCATTTATCAAGTCAGTAAAGCAATATAGAGGATGAGTTCAGGAAATGGTGTCTCATAATAGAAATATACCGTTGGTAATTAAAGAGTTTCCAGAACAACTGAAATGTAACTATGGTGATGAGACTGTTACTCCAAGGAAGAATAATTGGAAAGAGCTTTTGACTAAAAAGCTTAACCCTGATAAATTAACTCCCCTGATGAAGATGACAACAGAAAGCTAACAACCTGTATGATATCCACAAAATGGAACCCAATGTTAGTCTTTCTCTAATACTTTCTGGAGTACAGATTATTTGGTGCATTTAGTAAAGATACCAGCTTGTGGATTCCTTAGTTTGAAGACAAATTAAACCTCTCAGTGAGATACAAAATAGATTGAAGGGACAAGAAACTCATCAATTAATGTCATAATACCAAACTATTTTAATTGATGTAACTTTAACATATATTTTAATAAATAGAAGATTAATTATATATTAAAATTCTCATGATTATTCTCTAATGTTTATTTTACACAAAATTTTTTAATTGATTATCTATTTTTCAAGAGATGCTGTTATTTGAAATTGATCCTATGTTAATTAGAGAGATTGATAGTTTCACGGTATTGAGTGTTTCCATGAATGGGATATATCTCTTAAAATCTTGATTAAAGACCCGCAGTAACATAAAAGTTTTATTTCTTTAGCACTTCCATAGTACTTATTTTCTCCTAAGATGTTTTACATATATGTCTTGTTCCAGTGAGTGGAAACTCTTCTTCAATTACATTTTTTAACTGATTTTTGGCTTATATATGACTGTTTTTTTTTTCTCTTTTCTTTTTTTTTATTATTATTATACTTTAAGTTCAAGGGTACATGTGCATAAACTGCAGGTTTGTTACATATGTATACTTGTGCCATGTTGCTGTGCTACACCCATCAACTCATCAGCACCCATCAACTCGTCATTTACATCAGGTATAACTCCCA
>NW_012109519.1:69439-87150 GCF_000951045.1 Mandrillus leucophaeus | reverse complement strand
CTAATACCATAAAAACCCTAGAGGAAAACCTAGGTAGTACCATTCAGGACATAGGCATGGGCAAAGACTTCATGTCTAAAACACCAAAAGCAACGGCAGCAAAAACCAAAATTGACAAATGGGATTTTATTAAACTAAAGAGCTTCTGCACGGCAAAAGAAACTACCATCAGAGTGAACAGGCAACCTACAGAATGGGACAAAATTTTTGCAATCTACTCCTCTGACAAAGGGCTAATATCCAGAACCTACAAAGAACTCAAACAAATATATATGACTGCTTTTTAAGTAGACACTGTGCATACTTCTTTTTGTTTCTGTTTTTTCAAATACTTGAATTTTGTCAGAAATATAAAATACTATTGGTGAAAGGATTTTGCCTGCTTCTTTAAAAGTGTTGTATTTCTCAATACTCTATGTAGATTAATTGCATTGGTTCATACTTCCAGAAAATGTTTGAATAATAGTGATAACAGTAGGCCTGCTTCCCAAGGTCCTGAGTTCAGTAGAAAAGTTTTCAGATGATTTTTTGTCTGGCATATTTTCTGTCATGTTGGAGAGACAATCTGGATGTTTATTTTCAAGATTCACTTTTTAATCATTTGTTAATGTTTTGCTTTATTAAATGCCTTATCAGCATCCATAGAAGGTATCATTTTATTGCCTTGACATTTTGTCATGTTGAACATACCTTAGTAAATTTTCTAATTTTGAACTAAACTTCTATTTCTGATATAAATCCCACTTGTTTACATTAATGCTCTCTGCAGTCTATTAACAAATATACTTTTTAAAATTCTTTTTTATATATGTATATCTCATTTATAAGTCTACTTTTTGTGTGTGTTACTCTAATTGCAAGCTTTAGATATAAATAAAATGCTGCATTTGTAAAAAGTGATTACAGGTTTCTTTTGTCCTTCATTCACTGTGCTCTCAAAAATTTCAAATAAGGTCAGGCATAGTGGCTCATGACTGTAAACCTAGTGCTTTGGGAGGCTTAGACAGGAGGATCACTTGAGGCCAGCAGTTTGGGACAATCTGGGAACATAGTAAGATATCTCTACACACATAGAAATTTATTTTTATTAGCCAGGCTTGTTGGCACACAACTGTAATTCCAGCTACTTGGGAGGCTGAAGCGGGAGGATTGCTTGAGCCTAGGATGTCAAGATTACAGTGAGCTATGATTGTGCCACTGCACTCCAGCTTGGGCAAAAGGGAGAGAACTTGTCTCAAAAGAAAAAGTGTCAAACAGCATGAGGATCTGTTCTTTATATTTTTTATAAAATTAATCTACTGAGATGTTTTGTTCTATTGGGATTTTTAGTTAGCTATTTTATAACTTATCCATTTGTTTTTGGTAATGAATTTGGTTTTATTTTATTTTTTCTTTTTTTAAGCTCAGTGGCAATAAATGAATTTGTTTAGTTTCTTTTTCCATCTCTTTTGGACCAAATGTAAAAATTACATTTTTCTGAGTAAATCCTGTGTTTATAAAACCTCTTTATATTATTTACTTGAACTTAAACAAGATGATCTCTCTAATCAATTAACATCTATTGTATTTATTATTTTGCATCTAAGTCAATCAACTATTAAATGCCATCTAGATTTTTTGACTATTAGTCATTTATTTTGTTTTTCTAAAATTATAGAAGCATTATGATCTTATTCGAGAACTTAGAACTCTTATAAGAGAACTTCTAATAATTGGAAAGGGGCAACTAATTCAATAAACTTATATTGAAAAAACAACCCTGTTAATCTGAATGCGTGGCTGATTTATTAAGAATGGTGTAATTGTTTAAGTTAGAGCCTTAGATCCTTGTCCTGTGAGAGTTCCCTCTACAGAGCAAACATAGTCAGACCCATTATGAGAGTTATACCTTAGAAAAATGTATCAGATTCCTATCCTAGTATTTACCAACTCAGTGACCTGGGCCCACTATAGTTCATATTTTTTCACCTTTAAAAAAAGTTAAGAATGTATTATGTGCCTTGTAGTGTTATTGTGAGGGTTAAACGATACATGTGATATGCCTTAAACAATATTGACAAAAAGTCTATGCAAAATACTCGGTTAAAAAAAAAAAAAAAAGAACTACAAACAAGTGATTTAAAAACTGCTCTGTATTTCACATAGCTTTATTTTATATGTTTAAATTGTACCGTGCTTGAGTTGACTTTTATAGCAAAATCCTCATTTGGACTTAAAGTTTTAAATAAGACTTTAACATCTAACCTGAAATACCAAGTATAAGACAAACAATTGCATATTATATATTTATTACCACATATATTAAGTTTATCACTTTATTTTTGAAATTAGGCCTATTATTTGAGTCTGTCAATAAAATTCACTTGTTCTTTTCTAAAGACCTTGTTTAAAAACAGTAATAAATCTCTTGATTTTTCCTAGCATCTTTTCTTTTGAACAAACATTTTTATCTTTGTTCCAGTCCAGTGTTCATTAACACATCAATAAGACTGTTCAGTTTATTTTCCATCTTAATATGATTCGTGGACCACTGTTTATATATTTTTTTGTTGTTGTTGCTTTTACTAACTATTCTTCTTGCCAATTGTCCTCTGTTTAAACTATACATATCCTCCATCTGTTGTAACATTTTGTACCAATGTCCCAGCTGTACTAACTCTATTAATTGCATAGAATTTATTGGATTTTATTACTCAGAATTAACCCTATGTGCTAGAGAAACCTGAACTATTTAGGAATAAAATTGCTCTAAATTCAATTTTTTGTACTGAGAGTTAATTTCTAAAATAAAACATTTATACTTTCAGTTTCCTTTGGATTTTGGTCTTTACATGAATCTATTAAAGTATTTTATCCAATCATGTGGCCAGAAATTAGCGTTTTTGTATGAGAAAAAAAGAAGCTAACCTTTTCTTCTCTTTGAAAACAAGGCATTGATGACCATTTTGAAACGAAGTGTATGGATTCTGAGAAAAACATGACTGAGAGTATATAGACAAGGGCTTTAGTTTACAATCTGCCTCTTGTTAGATTAAATGGCATTAGAACTGTCATTAAACATGAGTCTTAATTTCCTACTTTGTAAATTTTTAAATTGGCATTTTAAAAATCTTTTGCATGCCTTAGATAATGATAATTTAAATGAATTAACATGCATCAAAGTTCTTCCACAGTGCCTGAAACTGTTTTTTTATTTTATTTTATTTTTATAGAATAGAGATATTAGGCTAGCTGTCATTAGGTCTCTTTCTCTTGTATTCCTGTCTGATTCTGGTGTAAACTTTACATGTAATAACATGGCTATATTTATACCTTTTTGCTGTCTATACACTATTCTCATCTCCCAAATAACTTTGTTTTCCAGAGCTCCTATATACAGCTATTTCCACATTTACAATCACAATCCCTCAGAGCATAATGAATATTGAGGGTAAATCTTTGGACCTAAAGAGCCAGAATATAGAATATTTCTGATCCAGTTATATATAGTTAAGCTATCTCTTAACCTACTAGGAAATGATTAATCTCTTAGAACACAGAGCTTTGGTGTGGATTTGAATCTTGGGTCTACTTCTACTTATTATTTGAGCTGCAACTTGGGGGCTGGTGTGGAGTATCAATACGTGACTGTAACCGTTTGGGGGTTTAAATACAAGTACAGGAATTTGCCTCATCTAACTTAAGCAAAAACTCAACAGATCTGAATTTATTGAAAACATGCTCTGATGCTCACATAATTAACAAAAAAAGGGGGGGAGAACAGGGCTTTTAAAACGCTCACGAAAAGAAGGCCAGAAAACAGAAATCAGAGCAAGCACACTTAAGTTCTACTGATTCCACACAAACTACTGTAATAAATATGGCAGCTCACCATTCCTTTTTTTGTGTGTCACTCAGTAAAGATTCAAATTCACAGGAAATAGAGTTTGATAGACTGAATCTAAATCGTGTAATTGGCCACATGTGCTGGGAGAGAGTGAAGATCTGATTTCTCTACCCTTCATAATGAGTGTGACCACTACTTCCAACCACAACTACACACAGTCAGGTATTGCCTAGAAGGGAGACAAATTTGCTAATAAAAGGAGCCAACAACGACAGATGTCCACCACACTGGCCTAAACCTTAACCTCAGAATGCTATTCAAGCATGCTTTTTCTAGACAAAGTTACTTAAGCATTTTCTTAAAATTATGATCAGGGAGTTAACAAACCCAATAGAGTCAATGGTATAAAACACAGCGAGACAGGATTATATTTCCATACTACCATGGACAGGAAGATATGGAAACCAACTATGTAACTGCAGAAGATGGTGTTCAGTCCCTTGTATATCATGATGGACATTCTTATTAACATTCAGCTGCAGGCAGCATAAGTGATTTGAATCACTTGTTGGGTGAAATTTTGCCTGTTCATAACTCCCTATAAGGAAACAAAATGCCATCTGATAGTTATCCATTTAAGAGCTACGATAGGCACTGTTATCTGTTTACCCAAAAGCAATCCACAGCTTACTTTGCAGTGAGATCTTACCTCTTCTTATAGAAACTGAAAGTGTTAAAATGCTTATATTTTCTGCCTTCCCCCTTTCATCTAAGGGATGGACAAATGACTCAACTATTGCCAACAAAATTTCACAAACAGCGACTTAGGTGGCTTGCTGGGAAGCTTTTCTAATTTAAAAAAAAAAAAAAAAAGTGGTCCAAGGGAAAATGTATTTCCTCAAATTCTGTAATTGTAATCTGAATCTGTGCTGCTTAGATTTGCTCTGATCATTCAAATTCCTTAAGAGGGAAGAAAAGTTAATATTAGAGAGGTTAACTCAGACCTGTGGCAGCCTTTAAACCACCTCTCTCTGGAATGCTTATTAGGTGAGAAAAACCAATTCCAATTTGAAGCCATTTTAGATATGTTTTCTGTTACTTGCAACTAAAAACATGCTAACTGATACATAATCTGGAAATGGGAAGTGGACTGGCCCAATTAAGAGATCCTAAAATAAGGAATTTGTGAGTAGCTGATATAGATTTGAGAGATTAAGTATCCTAGGCTGTAGTTAGTAGACTTTGTAAGGCTTTTGAGTAAACAGTCTTCTGATATACTTTGAAGTATTAAATAGCTCTTGAATCTGTAGTATTATGAAAAATAGTAGGAAAACTGAGAATATTGGTATTTGTTGTCTATTTATTGGAACTTTTGCTAGGTCATACAAAAGAGATACACTTAGCTGGCTGGGCATGGTGGCTCACACCTGTAATCCCAGTACTTTGGGAGGCCGAGGAGGGAGGATCACCTGAGGTCGGGAGTTTGAGACCAACCTGGCCAATATGGAGAAACCCCATCTCTACTAAAAACACAAAATTAGCCAGGCATGGTGACGGGCACCTGTAGTCCCAGCTACTCAGGAGGCTGAGGAGGGAGAATCGCTTGAGCTCGGGAGGTGGAGGTTGCCGTGAGCCGAGATCGTGCCATTGTACTCTGGCCAGGGCAACAAGAGTGAAACTCCGTCAAAAAAAACAAAAACCAGAGAGAGATACACTTAGCCTAAAGTTAGCTAGTCTAAAAGAAAGCCAAGAAAGAAAACAATAGAGATACTTTCTATCTCTGGCCTTAATTTCCACTGTGCTAGTGAGTCTGAACTTATTTAACATTTTGAGATATGGGCCAGTCTCAATAGGGCAATTGTGTCCTACTTACTTTCTGGTTCACAACTGGTCCCACTGTGTTCAAAGCGATGCTGTCTTCCAACCTCTTGTCATGCTAGAAAAACACTCATGCCAGCCTTTTAGAAAAGATTCCTCAAAATAGCTACGTATTTTAAAAGTGAATTGACAGCTGTATGTAGGTTTAAAAATGGGTTTCCTTAGGAATTTACTAAAATTTGGACCTTGAGCTCTATCCATTATAATCCAGAAGCTAGAAACATAAAACTCAAAGTATGCTTTTAATGAAATGGTAACAAGTGGATCTTTTAGCTTCTTGTACCAAACTCCAGCCTCTCTTTTTCTCACTCCAACTGATATAGCAATAAATGTAGACAATACTGTGGCAGAAACTGGAAGGCCACTCTGTAAAACATTTTCCTTTCCTCACTTACCATTAGTTAGGGCTATATAATTGGGTTCTGGCTAATGGAATGTAACCAAAACTGATGTATACCCTCTAGGCCTACTCATTCAAGGTTACATATCCTCTAGTCTTTTGATCTGTCATTCACATGACTGAAATCTCAGGCTGCTGAGGTTGCAGAGGCACCACCTCAAGGAAGGACTTAAGGGTCTTTGAGTCACTGATTACAAAAAAGCCACCCCCAAAAGCCTCCCAACCCAGTTTGAACTGTGTTGAAATTTGAAAAATGGACTTTTATTGTATTGAGCCACTAAAACCTGGAGTTACCTGTTACAACAGCTAACAAACATTATTTTGGTTGACATCACACTTTACAGAGGTTTTGATTAAGGGCATAATTGTTTTTTATCTGTAAATAAAATTGATTATTATCTATCCCATTTCTGGTACCACTTCATTTCCACAATGTTTGTGGGTTTCCAAATACATGTGCTTTTATTTCCACTTCTTGCTCTATTTTCTAGTTTTGCTAAATTTGATCAAGTTTCTATTTTGCCTTTAGAAGATATATTATCTTCTTTTTATACCATGTCAACTCAGTTATGAAAAACAGTTTTTCTTTAATTATTTAAGAATATTGCTCACACAATCTTTATGGAATGCGTGAGATGATGAGGGAACTACATGGCCATTGAGTAAACAAATATATTGTAAGCATTAGGCGTACTTTTCTGAAGTCGTTTGGTCCGTCTCTACAGGAGGTTTTCACTCACTGACGTACCCCTCGCCTATTTCCACCTATTTCCAGAGTTCCCCTTCTTTCACCTCCATTCTCTGCTGTCCTCAAGAAATTCCTTTTAACTTCTGCAGAAGTGTTCTCTTTGCCTAGCTTTACTTCACTCAAGATGACTGATCATCTTCATCATGAAACACATTTGTTAGGATGTGTATATAAAAAAGGGTTACTTGGTTGACAAAAATTCTACAAATACTACTAAAATGATACCTCTTTCTTCCTGTCATAGATGAACTGTCACATCGTCGAAGCGTTCCCTCCAACTGAACAGATATACACTTTTTCCATATATAGGTAAGAAACCTATGGGTTATATAATTCCAAGGGGCCCAGGCCTTAGAAATTCTTACAGCTATATTACCCTTCTCCGAGGCACTCACATAGGAAATATCATGTTACCACTGTTTCCAACACACCTCATATATTCTCTCGACACTTTAATACCACTTAATTCTTGAGCTATGCTTATTAAGATCAAACTCTGTCACTGAAATTTTTTGTGAAGTGGCCAAATCTGATCCTGACTAACAGTGAAGACATATTTTGATCAAGAACAAGGTAGGGAGCATCCCAGATTACTCTTGAATTTACATAAAGTCTGTGAGTTCTATCTATTTGAAACAAAACGAGAGACAGAGAGAGAGAGACGGTAAATTAGAGCAGAGATGATACAATAAAATTAGATAGAATTATGATTTTTGCAGCTAAGTTTTACAAAACAAAAAGAAAGCTGAATCAAAATAAACCCGTCGGAACTTTTCTCCTGCATGTGTTAGAATACAGTGGGTAGGGGCACGTGCAAAATGTCCTGACAGAGCCATATTACAGTTCTCTATTGGATTCTTATGCAGGCTGGCATAAAGTTACCGTTAATTGCTTGAGGGCTATATAAGCCTTTTTATTGAGTTTATTGAAAAGAGTGTTTGAGAAATGCCTATCCAACTCTGGTGAGCTGAGTAGGTTAAATAAAGCTTAAACAATGCTTTTTCCATCTTAAGCATCCAAGTTACTCGGCAGTTTTGGGATCACAGTGAGACCCCAGAGAGAAGAGTCAACAAAACCAGGCCATAAAATCAGGAAGGCATTGAATGTTTGGATTCAGGATTAGACACAGAGAAAATGGGAAGAATGATTTTAAAATGCACACTCTCTGCAACAATGTAAAACCAATTTACAAACATTTTGTTGAGATTGCAGAAGGGAGATATTGTGAAATGTTTTCAGCAAGCAAAAAATTCTTTGAAGTATACTTAGTAATGTTATTTATATTTTTGTTTTGTCTAATAGCTTTCTTATTTTTAAGAAATCTAGTATATTTGCAAGGTTTTAACATGCTCACTTGTTATTTCTGTCTCACTATACCTGTTTCCGAAACAAATGCAGGTTTGGTGGGCCTAAATCTTACAAAATACTGAATTCTTCTTTAATCATGTGGCCAACTGCAAACATTACTAGGACCCTTCCCAAAATCTTGCTAAATTTTATTAACTTTCTGCAAATTTTGTATACAATGCATACAATGCATTCCTTATAAACTTTCATTGTATTGACCAAGAATTCTGTTACCAGAAAGTTTATAACAAATTAAATGTAATTTTGAGGCAAGCATATGACATTGTTCTATTTTAAGAAACTTATAATAAATATTTTGTGCTCTATCATTTCAGAATTCACCTTATATTTGGGTGCATATTTAACCTATATAGATCCTATTTTATATTTACCCTAGATATAACTGTATACATATCAATTCCTGGAATTACTGATTCAAAATATTTCATGCAAGTTTTCCCTTTTTCTCCAGCTCTAATGTCCTGTTTTCTTTTTATTTTGGAGTACAATATAGTATAAATATTATATAACTTGCCATTTCTCTTTTCAATATTATATTTTCCGATCTCTATGGCCAAGTTGTTACTTTGTCAATATCGACAGATAGTAAACATTTGTTTAAAAAGCAAAATCATGACCGGGCACAGTGGCTCACGCCTGTAATCTCAGCAATTTGTGAGGCCGAGTCGGTCGGATCGCGACTTCAGGAGATCGAGACCATCCTGGCTAAAGCAGTGAAACCTCGTCTCTACTAAAAATACAAAAAATTAGCCAGGCATGGTTGCAGGCGCCTGTAGTCCCAGCTACTCGGGAGGCTGAGCCAGGAGAATGGCGTAGACCCGGGAGGCGGAGCTTGCAGTCAGCCGAGATCGCGCCACTGCACTCCAGCCTGAGGGACAGAGCAAGAAAAAAAAAAAAAAAAAGAATCAATAGTCACATGTACACCAATATTTTTATTATTTTAAAAGTATATGTTACGGCTGGGCGCGGTGGCTCAAGCCTATAGTCCCAGCACTTTGGAAGGCAGAGATGGGCGGATCACAAGGTCAGGAGATCGAGACCAGCCCCGTCTCTATTAAAAAAATACAACAAAAAAACTAGCCGGGCGAGGTGGCAGGCGCCTGTAGTCCCAGCTACTCGGGAGGCTGAGCCAGGAGAATGGCGTAGACCCGGGAGGCGGAGCTTGCAGTGAGCTGAGATCCGGCCACTGCACTCCAGCCTGGGCGATAGAGCAAGACTCCGTCCCCCTCCCCCCCAAAAAGTATATGTTACTAAATTGTATGATGACTGTCATTTTCCCGGTATTTCTCTTTCCTTCCTTTCTTCTTATTTCATACGTACTTGCAAGTACAGAACATTTTCTTATCAATGTATAAAATGAGTCAAGAATGCTGATTTATTTTAACATGCAAAGTAGAAAACAACAGAAAGTGCAAGTAAGCATATATTCACATAAAGTGGATTAATTCTTTTAAAGTCACTAAATTTAAATAATTTTACAAATCAAATTCTTTATTTAGTTTTTGTGGGTACATGGTAGGTGTATATATTTATGGGGTACATGAGATACTTTGATAGAGGCATATAATGCATAATAATCATATCAGTGTAAATGGGGTATGTGTCATCTCGAGCATTTATCCTTTTTTGGGTTACACACTGTACAATTACACTATTTTAGTTATGTAAAAATGTACAATAAATTATTATTTACTATAGTCACCCTGTTGTGCTATCAAATACTAGATCTTATTCATTCTGTCTAACTATATTTTTGTATCTATTAACCATCCCCACTCCCCCCAGCTCACTGCACTTCCAGAGTCTGGTAACTATCATTCTGATCCCTATCTCTGAGTCCAGTTGTTTTAATTTTTAGCTCCCACAAATAAGTGAGAACATGTGAAGTTTGTTATTCTGTGCCTGGCTTATTTCACTTAACATAATGGCATCCAGTTCCATTTATGTTGTTGCAAATGACAGATCTCACTCATTTTTATGGCTGAATAGTACTTTACTGTGTATATGTACCCTGTTTTCTTTATCCATTTATCTGTTAATGGACCCTTAGGTTGCTTCTAAATCTTGGCTATTGTGAATAATGCTGCTTTAGACATGGGAGATACCTCTTTGATATACTGATTTCCTTTTTGGGGGTATATACCTAGCAGTAGGATTCCTAGATCATATGGTAGAACCATTTGCTGTCTTTTGAGGACACTCCAAACTGTTATTCATAGTGATTGTACTAATTTACGTTCCCATCAACAGTGTACAAGTTACTCCATATCCTTGTCAGCATTCATTATTGCCTGTCTTTTAGATAAAAGCCATTTTAGGGTGAGATGATATCTCATTGTAGTTTTAATTTGCATTTGTCTGATGGTTGATGATGTTGAGCAACTTTTCATACACCTGTTTGCCATTTGTATGTCTCCTTTTGAGAAATGTCCATACAGATCACTTGCCTATTTTTAATCACATTATTAGATTTTTTGCTATAGAGTTGTTTGAGCTTCTTAAATATCTCGTTATTAAGGCCTTGTCAGACCCATAGTTTGCAAATATTTTCTCCTATTTTGTGGATTGTCACTTCACTTTGATGATTATTTCCTTTGCTGTACAGAAGCTTTTTAACTTGATGTGATCTAATTTGTCCATTTTTGCTTTGGTTGCCTATGATTGTGTGGTATTACTCAAAAAATTGTTGCCCAATCCAATGTCCTGGAGAGTGTCCACAATGTGTCCTTTAGTAGTTTCGTAGTTTAAGGTCTTAGATTTAAGTCTTCATTCCACCCTGATTTGATTTTTGTATATGGTTAGAGATAGGAAAGTGGTTTCATTCTTCTGTATATGGATATCCAGCTTTCCCAGCACCATTTATTGAAGAGACTATTCTTTCCCCAGTGTATGTTCTTGGCAACTTTGTCAAAAATGAGTTTGCTGTGGATGTATGGATTTGTTTCTGGTTTCTCTCTTCTGTTCCATTCATCTCTATCTGCTTCTATGCCAATATCATGCTCTTTTGATTACTATAGCTCTGTAGTATAATTCAAACTTAGGTAATTTGACTCCTGCAATTTTGTTGTTTTTGTTCAGGATAACTTTGGCTATTTTGTGTCTTTTGTGGTTCTGTATAAAATTTAGGATTTTTCTTTCTATTTCTGCAAAGAATGTCATTGGTATTTTGATAGTGATTGCATTGAATCTGTAGAGTGCTTTGGGTAGTATGGACATATTAATAGTATTTGTTCTTCCACTCCATGAACATGGAATATCTTTCTATTTTCTATGTCCTCTTCAATTTCTTCCATCATTGCTTTATAGTTTCCACTGCGGAAGTCTTTTACTTCCTGGTTAAGTTAATTCCTAGGTATTTACTTTTATTTTTAGCTATTGTAAATCAGATTACTTTCTTAATTTTGTTTTTTTCAAACTGTTTGCTGTTGGCACATGGACATGTTACTGATTTTTGTATGTTTATTTTTTATCTTGCAACTTTATTGAATTTGTTGATCGGTTCTAACAGTTTTTTGTTAGAGTTTTCAGGTTCTTGTAAATATGAGATCATATATATCATCTACAAAGAAGGATACTTTGACTTTTTCCTTACCAATTTGGATGACTTCTTTCTCTTGTCTGATTGCTCTAGCCAGGACTTCCAGTACTATGTTGAATAACAGTGGTGAAAGTGGGTATCTTTGTCTTGTTCCAGATTTTAAAGGAAGAGGTTTCCATTTCTCCCCATTCAGTATGATACTAGCTGTGGGTCTGTCATACATGATTTTTATTGTATTGAGGTATGTTCCTTCTAAGTATATCACCTGTGAAATGAACAATTAGATTTCATCCTTTCAATTTGTATGCCTTTTATTTCTTTCTCTTGCTTGAATGCTGGCTAGGATTTCCAGTAATGTGCTCAATGGGAGTGGTGAAAGTGATCATCCTTGTCTTGCTCCAGTTCTTGGAGGTGGAGGGATATTTTAAACATTTCCCTATTTGATATGATATTGCCTATGGGTCTGTCATATATGGCCTCTATTAAGTTGAGGTATGTTTCTTCTATGATTAGTTTATCAAGAGTGTTTATCAAGAAAAGATGTTGAATTTTATTGAGTACTTTTTCTGCATCTATTGCAATGATCAGATAATTTTTATCCTTCATTCTGTTAATGTGAAGTGTCACATTTATTGATTTGCATCTGCTAAGGCCTATCTTGCATCCTTGGAATAAATCCCACTTGATCATTGCATAGTACCTTTTTGATGTGCTGTTGGATTAAATTTGCTAGTATTTTGTGGAGGATTTTCACATCAATGTTCATCAGGGATGTTGGCCTGTGGTTTTATTTTTTTGACATGTCTTTGTCCGATTTTTGTATCAGGGTAATACTGACACTATAGAATGAGTTTGGAACTATTCTCTCCTCCTCCATTTTTCAGAATACTTTGAATAACATTGGCATTAGTTCTTCTTTAAATGTTTGGTAAAATTCATCAATGAAGCCATCAGATCCTTGGCTTTTCTTTAGTGGGAGACTTTATCATGGCTTCAATCTGGTTACTTGCTATTGGTCTGTTCAAGTTTTAGATTTCTTCGTGGTTCAATCTTGGTGGCTGCATAAGTCTAGGAATTTAACCATTTCTTCTAGGTTTTTCCAACTTATTGGCATATACTTGTTCATAGTAGCCTCTAATGAACCTTTGAATTTCTGTGGTAACAAATGTAATTTCTCCTTTTCAGGTCTGATTTTATTTGTGTCTTCTCTCTCTTTTTGGTTAGTGTGGCTAACAGTTTGTTGATTTTGTTTATTTCTGTTCTGGTCTTTATCATTAATTTTCTTCTATTAATTTTGCGTTTGGTTCGCTATTGCTTTTCTAGTTCTTTAAGATGCATCCTTGCATTGTTTCCTTGAAATTTTCCTACTCTTTTGATTGTTTCCTTGAAATTTTCCTACTCTTTTATAGGTGCGCATAGCTATAGACTTTTCTGTTAGTATAGCTTTCACTGTATCCCACAGGTTTGGTATCTTTTATTCCCGTTATCATTTGTTTCAATAAATTTTTACATTTTCTTTTTGATTTCTTCACTGGCCCACTGGTTGTTCAGAGACATATTGTTTAATTTCCATGTATTTTGATTGTTTCCAAAGTTCCTTTTGTTATTGGTTTCTAGTTTTAGTCCACTGTGGTCAGAGAAAATACTTGATATATTTGCAAGTTTTTGAATTTTTTAAGATATGTTTTGTGGCCTAACAAATAGTCTTCCTTGAGAATGATTCATATGTTGAGAAGAAGAATGTGTATCCTGCAGCTATTTGATGAAATGTTCTGTAAATGTCTGTAAGGTTCATTTGGTTTATGGTGCAGGTTAAGTCTGATGTTTCTTTTTTGATTTTCTGTCTGAATAATCTGTCTAATGCTGAAAGCTGAACTCTCCAACTTTGTTGCATTGGGGTCTATCTGTTTCTTTAGCTCTAATAATATTGGCTTCATATATCTTGTGCTCCAGTGTTGGGTGGATATATCTTTACAATTATTATATCTTTTATGCTGAATTGACACGTTTATCATTATATAATGACCTTCTTTGTTTCTTTTCATACTTTTTGTCTTGAAATCTATTTTGTCTGATGTAAGTATAGTTACTACTGCTCTTTTTTGTTTTCCATTGGTATGAAACAACTTTGTCCATTCCTTTATTTTCAAGCTATGTGTGTCTTTATAGGTGAAGTGTGTTTCTTGTAGGCAACAGATTTTGGGGTCTTTTTTTTTCATAAATAAGCTAAATAGCACAGAGAAAAATAAATAAAACTCTACACTTTAACTTCATCCTCCCACTTGTTAACTTTTTGTTGTTTCTATTTATATCTTATTTTACTGTCTGAGTCTTTAAAAGTTGTCATACTTATTATTTTTTATCAGTTTATTTTCAGTCATTCTACTTAACATATGAGTCATTTATACACCACACTTACAGTTTTATAGTAATCTGGTTTTCTTTACACTTACTATTACCAGTGAGTTTTGTACATTCAGATAATTTCTTATTGCTAATTCACGTCCTTTTCTTTCAGATTGAATAACCCTCTTTAGCATTTCTTGTAGGACAGGTTTGATGTTGATGAAATACCTCAGCTTTTGTTTTTTTCTGGGAAAGTCTTTATTTCTCCTCCATGTTTGAAGAAAACGTTTTACTGAATATATTACCCTAAGGTAAAAGTTTTTGTATTTCTTCAGCACTTTAGATATATCATGCCACTCTTTCAGAGCCTGTGAGATTTCCACTGAAAAAATCTGCTGCCAGACATATTGGAGACCATTGTATGTTACTTGTTTCTTTGCTCTTGCTGCTTTTAAGGTACTTTCTTTATCCTTGACCTTTGGAAGTTTGATTATTAAATATCTTGATGCAGTCTTATTTGGGTTAAATCTGTTTGGTGTTCCACAACTTTATTGTACTTAAATATTGATATCTTTCTATGGTTCAGGATGTTCTCTATTAATATCCTTTTGAATAAACTTCTACCCTGATGTCTCTCTATTTTCTCTGTAAGGTCAAAAACTCTTAAATTTTCCTTGTTGAGGATATTTTCTAGATCTTTTGGGTTTGTTTCTTTTTTTATTCTTTTTTCTTTTGTCTCCTCTGACCATGTAATTTAAAATACATAGTCTTCAAGCTCAATATTCATTCTTCCAGTTGATTAGTTCTGCTGTGAAGACTCTAATGCATTCTTCAGTATGTCAACTGCATTTCTCACTACAGAATGTTTCCTTGACTCTTTTTAATTATTTGAATATATTTGCTAAATTTATTTAATGGGAATCTGATTTCTTTTCTTGTGTTATCTTGAATTTCATTGAGTTTCATCAAAAGAGGTGTTTTTGAATTTTCCGTCTAAAAGTTCACATATTGCTATCTCTCCAGGGTTGGTCACTGGTTCCTTATCTAGTTCATTTGGTAAGATCATATTTTCATGGATGTTTTTCATGCTTGTGGATGTTCATTTGTGTCTGGGTATTGAAGAGTTAGGTATTTATTGTAGTCTTCACAGTCTGGACTTGTTTGTACCCGTCCTTCTGGGGAAGGTTTTTCACGTATTCAAAAGGACGTGGGTGTTGTGGTCTAAGTTTTTGGTAACTGCAACCATATCTGCATTAGGGGGCACCCCAAGCCCAGTAATGTTCTGGCTCTTGCAGAATTGTAGAGGTATCACCTTGGTGTTCTTGGATAAGATCTGGAACAATTCTCTGGATTACCTGGAAAAGACTTGTTCTCTTCTTTTACTTTCTTCCAAACAAATGGATTCTCTCTCTCTCTCTCTCTCTCTCAATTTTTTTTTTCCCCTGAGCTGCTTGGAACTGGGAAAGGAGTGACCCAAGCACCCCTATGGCCACCACCACTGGGACTGCACTGGGTAAGATCTGAAGCCAGCAAAGCACTGAGTCTTATCCAAGGTCCGAATAGCAACTGCCTGGCCATTGCCTATGTTTGCTCAAACCTCTAGAGCTCTACAATCAGGAAGTGGCAAAGCTAGCCAGGATTGTAGCTTTCCCTTCAGGGCAGTGAGTTTCCCCTTGTCTCTAGCAGGTCCAGAGTTACTATCTGGGAACCAGAGCCTGGAGTAGAAAACCTCAGGAATCTACCTGGTGTTCTATTTTTCCATAGCTGAGCTGGCACCCAAGTCACAAGACAAAGTCCTTCCCACTCTTTCTCCCCTTTCCACAAGCAGGGGAATCTCTTCTTATGGCTACCACTGCCCTGAGCTTGTGGCAGTGCTGTCTGACTGACTACTGTGGATGTTCATTTAAGGCCCAAGGGCTCTTCAATATCTTGTGGCAGATGCTCCCTTGAGGGCAGTGGGCTCCCCTATGGTCCAGAAATGTCATCCAAGAGTCAAGGCCTGGAACTGAGGACTCCACAAGCCTACTTGGTGCTCTACCCCACTGTGGCTGAGCTGGTTCCTAAGATATGAGACAAAATCCTCCTTACTCTTCCCTGTCCTATTCTCAAATAGAAAGAATCCCTTCCCATAGCCACCACAGCTGGCAATGTGCTGGGTTACAGCTGAAGCCAGCATGTCCCTGAATCTCACCCAAGGCCCATAGTGAGTACTGTGTGGGTACCACTGCTGATTATTCAGGTCCAAAGCCTTCTTTAGTCAGCAGGTGATGATCTCTGTCAGGACTGGGTCTTTCACTTCAAGGCAGCAGGCTCCCTTCTGGCCTAGGGTGTATACACAGTTGACATCCAGGAGTTAGGGCCTGGAATAGGGGCCTCAAGACTTGCCTGGTGTTTTATCCTACTGTGGCTGAGCTGGTATCCAAATTACAAGACAAAGTCTTCTTTACTCTTTCCTCTCCTCTCCTGAAGTAGAAGGAAGGTGTCTTTCCAAGAGCTGTGAGCTGTACTGCCTGGGGTTGGAGGAGGGGTAGAAAAAGCACTTGCTTGTCTGCTAAGGCTGGTGCCTCACTGGGTGATGTGACCCCAAGCCCACAGGGTCTAAGCCCAGTGCAGCACGAGAACTTGTCCAAGAATTGAAGTCCTTGTGGCTTAGACTGCCTTTCAAGTTTATTTATGATCCCAAAGCACTTTAGCCCATAGTAGCAAGGCTTACTGGAACTCAGGCTCCAACCACTGCAATCTGTAATTTCTTTCTGGCTATGGCTGGTCTAAAAGCTACCACTGTGCCAGCTGAGTTCTGCTTCATGTTACTTTCTGCTGCGACAGAGCAGCACTGAGTTGCAAAGCAAGGTCCCAGAGCCACTGTGCTTTCTCTCCCACAAGGTGCACACATTCTGTTTGCACCATGTGGCTGATGCCATAGGATGAGTGAGGGGTGGTGTCTGCAATTCAAGACTGTCTTTCCTACCCTTTTCAGTGCCTCTTCCAGTAATACGAAGTTAAAACCAGGCACTGTAATTGACTCATCTGGTTTTTGGTTCTCATGAAGTTGCTTTTCTCTGTGGATAGTTGTTCAGTTTGGTTTTCCTGAGGTGAGATGATCAGTGGAGGCTTCTATCTGGCCACCTTTCTCTGCAACTTCCCCAAATCAAATTCTTAAAATTTTTACTGTGTGATTCTGTAGACATCCTCCTAGAAAATTTTAACTTTTAATTTTCACGTTTGGTTCTATGATCAATTTTGAATTTTTTGTGTATACTATAAATTAAGGGTTTAATTTTTAAATGACTATTCCATTTTTTTAGCACCATGTCATTTTAACACCATTCTTTCCTTTTGCATAATCTTGGTAACTTTGTTGAGAATCCACTGGACATTTACATGTTTTTCTATTTCCATACTATTTGTCTGTTGTTTTCATGTTGTGTCAGTTTAGATAATGTATACATCTCTAGGAATTTGGCCATTTCATCAAGTTATCTAATTTGTTCTTGTACAATTGTTGATGCTGTTTTTAAAAAATACCTTTAACTTCTAAGGTAAGTAGAAATGTCATCACTTTCATTCCTGATTTTAGTTATTTTCGTTGTTTTTCTTAATCAATGTA
>NW_012109519.1:19671-68659 GCF_000951045.1 Mandrillus leucophaeus | reverse complement strand
TGGTGAATTTTTCAGTTTTCCTTTCATTATTGATAAACTCTCTGGGTTTTTCTGCTTAGAGTTCATTGAGCTTCTTGGATGTATAGTGTCATATCTTTCATCAATTTCAGGGAGTTTTGGGCAATTTTTCTTCAAATATCCTTTCTACCTCTTTCTCTGTCTCCTCTCCTTCTGCTATTCCCACAATATATATGTTATTCCTTTTGATGATTTCCCACATGCATGTTTGGCACTGTTTACCTTTCTTCATTCTTTTTTCTTTTCTTTTTTTTTCTGCTCTCAATTCAATAATTTCAATGGCCTTATTCTCAAGAGTTCTTTCATTCTTATTCATTGATTCTTTCTTCTACTGGCTCAAATTTTCTGTTGCACCTCTATAGTAAAATTTTTATTTCAGTTATTATACCTTTCAGTCCCAGAATTTCTGTTTAGCTTTTCTTTATAATTTCTCTTTATTGAGATTCTAATTTTGTAAATATATTGTTTTTCTGGTCTATGGCCATACCACCCTGAACGTGCCCAATCTCGTCTGAATTAGCTTACTTTTCAATCCGCTTGTGGGTTGGCGGCCCTGATTGGTTAAAAACATCAGGCTGCAGCTAGAGCTTAAACTCCCTATGAAATTGGTTGATGTTTCAATCCCTTAGCTTGCAGCTGTGACTCATTTTGGCTTAGGGGAAAGTCCCCTTTGATTGGTTGAAGTTTCATTCCCTTAGCTTGGAACTATGACTTATTTTTGGCTTAGGGGAAAGTCCACTTAGGGAAGTCCCTATTGACCCAGGAAGTCCAGCCAACTTAGCCACTTAGTCCCTCAGTGTTACTGAAACTCTGGCATTAGCCTTAGGTTACTGATCCCAGGACTTGATAGGCTGGTCCCTTTCCCATGATTCTTCCCTTATGGTGGGCTGTCCACATGTACAGTGCCCTCCTTACGCTTGGGAGGTGAGCACACACAGTGTTTAGGAAGTTGTAGGCATGCCCATCTGCGGCTTTCTTCTGTTTTCTGGTAGTGTGTCCCTGGAAGGTACAACTTTGCCATTTTGTCTCTTAATGCACATGCCCAGGAAGTTGCATCTCCCTGGAATCTGCATTCATTTAACACTTCAGTGCAACAGGTGTGGACCATCAGGAAATGGTCTCTCCCTGGTGCCAGCTGCCAATTTATCACTTTTAGAGAGACAATGTGATAACTGCTGAACCAGCAACCAACATTCCTATTGGGTTGGGGAGAGCCCTCTCCTGCCTAGCTTATGCCTGTCTAACTACCTGTAACAGGACAACTGGGAAGGTTATTAAGGAAGATGATTCAATTTAGACAAATGAGGATGTTTAAAATGAGCTCCCTCCCAGTGGAGTCACCTTTATTTATTTATTTTTATTTATTTTTATTTTTTGAGACGGAGTCTCGCCCAGGCTGGAGTGTAGTGGCACGATCTTGGTTCATTGCAAGCTCCGCCTCCCGGATTCACGCCATTCTCCCGCCTCAGCCTCCTGACTAGCTGGGACCACAGGAGCCTGCCACCATGCCCGGCTAATTTTGTTTTTGTATTTTTAGTAGAGACGGGGTTTCCCCGTGTTAGCCAGGATGGTCTCAATCTTCTGACCTTGTGATCCGCCCACCTTGGCCCCCAAGTCATCTTATCTAATACCTTCCTTCTTGTGGTTTGCCATGTGGACATCATGATCAGAACTGCAGCAGCCCCACTGGCCTTCCAGGCGAACTTAGCAGTAAGTGTTATTCACAGAAATGGTGCAGAATAAAGAGAAAGATGTAAGTTTTTGGTGGTATTGGAGTCTTTTCTACCAGCCATGAACTATTTGGCATCTCAAAGTGAGAAATCTACATTTTTTTAAAGAAACTATTTTCTAAATCTCTGTTATTCCCAGACTATCACAATCCTAATATACATAGAATCTGTTACATGGGCATACAGCACTACAATATTGGAGCCTAAAATGTGTTCCCAATATTTTAGGCTGAGAACCTAGCCATATGTACTTCAGTGGTAAAATATTTGGCCAAAATGCTGTCTGCCACACTTTGGAAAGCAGACAAAAGGCTGTCAGGAAAGCAGACCAAATACCCTTAAGGGAAAGTGTTAAAAATAAATAAATAAATAAATAAATAAATAAAATGTTGTCTGTACTAGCTGTTTCTTGTTGCTTTCAACAGAGTTCTAGGAGAGATGAGTTCAACTTGGATCCAGCTTATCTGCAGGCAGAGATGTTAGGGAGGTGTTCTCTCTCTCTCTCTCTCTCTCTCTCTCGCTCTCTCTGCTCTGCAGTCTAAATGCATTAAATTTGGAGCCTTTCAGAATTAAGAAAAAAGAAAAAAAAAAAAGGCAAGTGCTCTGTGTTTCAAACTGAAACACTGGTAGGTTTATTCCAAAGCAACAACCTTAGCAGGAGATTAATCACTGGTATTAAAGCTTTTAAAAAGACCTTCCATGAATAGTTCGTTGTCAGACAATGGGAAGCAAGCTAGGAGCAAATATCAGATTAAGTATGTTGTCTTCCCACCCAAGTCTATCCTTTTAAGTGGTCTCAAGGTACAATTAGGCTTAAAAACTACAAGATCCAAAAGCCAAAAAAACCACAAGCTTGGATTGCAACTGCCTATTACTGTTGAAATTTTAATAGTACCTGAAACTGCACTGAAAAGAAATGGCTTGTAGGATATTTACAGGCTTTATTAAAGGATGCCTTCTATTGCCCACTTTAGAAATAACCATAGACAGCTCAGGAAAAGGAAGAACCTACCCAAAAGGGTGGAGCAAGAGGTGAGGAGACAATGGAGGTAGAGCTTCTCTAGAGAGCAGAAGTAGGAACAGGTAATGTAACCAGGTACTCTGTTATATTACTAGGCTAGGGAGTCTAACTATGTGTGCCCAGCAGAATCTTACTATTATGATGGACTAATGACCACTAAGGATACTTTCCTATTTTACATCTGTTTCTGCTGCTCCTTCTCTTCTGCATGTGTTTCAGACAGATAAGTTGTCATTCAGTTTAGTAAGTCCCCAAACAATAAAGAGCTACAGGTAGACCTAATAGAGTGGTCAGCAAACATCCAGTGACCTTACATATTGAGCTATATGCATACAGGACAAACATCCTTGCAGCTAGTTATAGCCATGTGACTAAGTTCCAGGCAGTAAGTTATAAATAGAAAAACAGAGCAATTTAGGAAAAATAAAAACACATGGTCACTTTCTCCTTTTCTTTGTTCATTCTAATAATTAAAATGCATTTGGCATGATGGAAGCTCCATTGGCCATAGCTAATGGTGGCCAAGAAAAGAGCTAGAAGACAGCAAGGGGCTGCCATGTCAGCTGTGGACTAATTTTATTAGACTTACTTTATTAGAAAGAAGTGATCTTCTTTTCAGTTAAGTCATTATTATTTCCACTTCATGTGCGTGTGTGTGTGTGTGCGTGTGTGTGTGTGTGTGTGTGTGTGTGTAATGTGGCCAAATCAATCCAATGAATATGCTATCTTATGTGAATAAAAGGGAGAATGGCTTTGATGGTAATTTTTGGAGCCCACATTCCAAGATTAAAACAAAAAGGGAATGGAGAGACTCAAATTTACCCTGAGAAGCTATCAGGGTATCAAGAAGTTATCAACCACTTTTAGTACAATGACCTTAATTAGGAAAGATTGCCTAGATTATTTCCACATGCCCCTTATTTTTCTAAAGGGATTTAGTTTACTTAATTGCAAAATATATAGTTGTTTGGTGTGTTCAAATAAGTTTTCCATTTTAAATTTTCAAAGTTTAAAAGGATACTTAGCTACACTACTTTCTTATAAAGCATATTTCCCTATGTCAGCTGTTTCCTTAGTCTCTTAGAAATTTCTGTAGACAAAACTGCAACAAAGTTTTTATATTGCTGTATGTTGTGGCAAACCATGAATGCTATATGCTTCTGCCCAGATTTCTCACCTCCAGCACCAAGGTGCTATTTTTCCCAACAGCCAGGTCCTTTAGGGAAGTGGGCTAGGGCACAGTGGAAAGGGCTGATGAGGGCCTTCTTGGAGTCTGCTCAGCAACATTGAGCAAAAAGAATCAGCTTACTTTTTTTTCCCAATTATTTCCCTCCTTCCAATGTTGCTATGTAGGGAAAGGACTTTAGACAGGGCAGCTGTAA
Source organism: Mandrillus leucophaeus (assembly GCF_000951045.1). Taxonomy (NCBI): domain Eukaryota; kingdom Metazoa; phylum Chordata; class Mammalia; order Primates; family Cercopithecidae; genus Mandrillus; species Mandrillus leucophaeus. The sequence goes on along the minus strand of NW_012109519.1, from coordinate 64,508 downwards.
GAACCACAGAATTCAGATGAATTCTGGGCTTTGGGGATGGAAGTCATTGGTCTATATACCTGGTTGCACCCATTCATATATCTGCTCATCCATTTTCTTTCTTCATTTTCCAATTGCTCATTCACTTCTAATCTATGCTAGGTCCTTTGGTGGCTTCTGGAGACATCTGAGTAAATTCCAAAGCCTACTGTATTTGTCCCTTCTCACACTGCTATAAAGACATACCTGAGACTGGGTAATTTATAAAGAAAAGAGGTTTAATCAGCTCATTGTTCTGTAGATTGTACAGGTTTTTTCTTCTCGGGGAGGCCTCAAGAAACTTACAATCATAGTGGAAAGCACAGGGGAAGCAAGCATGTATTCACGTGGCTGGCAGGAGAGAGAGAGAGAGCAAATGGAGAGGTGGTGTACACTTTCAAACAACAAGATCTGGTGAGAACTCTATCATGAGACAGCACTCGGGGGATGGTGCTACTCCATTAGAAACCACCCGCATGATCCAATCACCTCCCACCAGGCCCCACCTCCAACATTAGGAATTATAATTCAACATGAGATGTGGGTGAGGACACAGAACTAAACTGTATCATCCACCCTTTTGGAATTTAGTCTACTGAGATACCATGAAGCTGATGCTAGTCTTGGAATCTAGAAAGAAACCCAAGAAAGCAACATGGTGCACATGGCCCAACGTGAAGATGACCCTATACCTGGACTGGCCAAAGGTGTTTATATTTCCCCCCAGTTGTCGATGCCAAGGAAAAAAAAAGGTCTTTATTGTTGAGGGACCAAACCAGATGGGAGTGTTACAGATTTACACCCTATAAATCTGATATCTGGGTGTTTGGAGGGACTGGCTAATCCATATTTTCTATAAGTCCTGAATTCTGAAAGCAGGAGCTGGGCCATGCCTGAGATGACCAGCCTCTACTCCCACCCTCACTCCCATCCTTCCCCAAAACACTTCATGTAAGCCACTGGAAACCACCTGTATGTTTTTGGTGAAGAGTGAAGAACCTAGCCCCTGGAGCATAGAAGCTACTTGTGTTTGGCATAAACACTCTGATCCATTATCAACCAAAGACCTATAAATAACCATCTTTTCCTGGGGTGACCACATGTTGATGGCAGCAGGGACAAAGCTCTTCATTCATAGATGGTCATCAGATGAAAAATTCCATGATGAGCTGTGTTTCATTGATGTAAGTGACATAAAGTTGTGGAAACTGAGTCCCATTGGGGCCATTTCCACAGGTTGTGCCTCACATTTAGCTGTGGTTGTGAAGAAACGTGTGTATATCATTAGAAGGGTTGGCTTTCACAAGAGCACTAGGCTCAATACTAACATCACATAGAAAAACAGAATTGGACCCTGCTTAAATTTGGTGTCTCCTTCCCCATCCACCCTATACAATTGATTATATAATGCTATAATTCCAAGGCTAGTGATATCTACATCAGAGAAAAAAGAGTCGATTTCTGTCACTATAAGCTGTGAAACTAAGAAAGAGGATTTTGCTAACAATGCAAGGCTGTGATTCACCTGAAGAAAGCCAGACTGATACACTGTTCTGTTTTGTGTTTGATGGGATGGATACAGAATAGGAAATCTATAATGAGCATGTTATAACAGTAGTTGACTAGTAAAATTCATATTTTATTAAAGAAAAAATTATGCCTCAGTAAAAAGAGCTGCATCACCCAAGGTTACAAATTCTCTCTCATACAACCAAGATTTATCTTCCGTGAGGTAAAAACAGTCTCATCCAATGACTAGTCAAATCTATAGTACAAAGGGTTGGCCCTCTTCTTTAAACTTGGAGCAATTCTGAAGGGCCATATCACAGCTCTGGAGCTCCATGTGTGATCTGCTGGAAGCCCTGCATCAACTCAGCTATACTGCGGTTTAATTTCTCTCAATGTCTAATCCTACTTTCCTTATTCCCCTACATATATTAATATTAATAATACTTTTCAACAAACTTCCTGCATGTTAATATCTGTCTCCAAGTCTGTTTCCCAGGGAACACTAAGACATCACTTATCTGTCAATTATTTTCCCTGTCACTGATTGGAGCTCATTTTTGTCAAATCTGTACATATGGTGTGTACTTCTGGTAATAAGAAATGAGATTCAAATATATTAGCTTAGTTTTATATAAATTTTCAGTCCCTGTCATGAATTCTGAAGACAAGCTCATAGAAACGAACCAGAGATTATTAAAGTATCAGTTGTATCAGTATATACTGCTGTGTAACAAAACACCTCAAATGTATTGATTTAAAAGAGCAACGATTTATTTTATTATGATTCCATGGATTGGCTGGGTGGTTCTTCTCCTGGGCTCATATGGGCTTATGTATGTGACTGTATTTAGTTGGTGGTCAATTGGGCTCTGGGCTCTAGCTGGGATGGCTGAACTTCTCTCTCCATATGGCCTGGAGGCGGGTAGACTAGATTTCTTTACATAGTGGTCTCAGAAAAGCATTCCAAGAGGGCAACAAACCCCATGCCAAAGCACTAATCAAAACTAGGCTTATTTCACATTCGTTGATGCTCCATTGGCCAAAGCGAGCCACAGCCCAATGTCAATCTGGAATAGGAACACACAAGGGAATGGAAGTAGGGAAGCTTAGTTGTGCGCGCGCTCTCTCTCTCTCTCTCTTACTCTCTTCCTCCATATCCATGGATTTACAGGCATATATGTTAACCTTTGTATAGTACTTATTATATGACAGATGCTTTTTAAGAGTATATAAATGTATATTTGCTTATGTATAAATATATACATGTATACATATAAGAATATATACACTTATATGTATATATACACGCTTATATGTATATACTTTATTATATATATTAACAAAAAATAAATAAAATAACCTAAAAAATAAAAATAAAGTTAGAATTCTTATCATCTCCAATTTGGTGGTGAAGAAAGTGAAGCATGGAGAAGTAATTAACTTCCTTAAGGATGTAGAGCCAGGAAGTGGAGGAAAGGGAATTTTAAGCCTGATATTAATAACTCCATGATCATGTATTTATCTTTTCTCCCTCCCTTCCACATCAATTTCTAGGGAGGAGGCAGAGTGTGTGTGATAGGTGTTAAAGCACAGGCAAGTTGAAACATAGAAAGGATTTTAGGAATTATCTCTCACTTTGATTTCTAGATGATGATTTTGGGACCTATACATATGAAATAATTTCTCCCTCAAAATGCAGCTTATTAAAAGTTACTTCCATTATATGCCATGGCCTTTGTTTCTATGTCAGAATATTGTGAAAAGTTAGGAATATCAAGTTTTATAAAATTACAGATGAGGCTGCGTGGATTCAGACTCTACCAGATTGTGAAGTATAAAGATGGATTCCTTTCACCAAATTAAAGAGCACCAGGACTAGAGGATGCCCATTGCAGCATAAAAGATAAAAGGGATTTATGCTTTGTACTTCACTGCTTTACACAGTTTGTAGTAAACATATGCAAGTCATTACCCCAGAAGGTTATATAGTCTGAAAATATAAATAGGTTCAGGAAAGACTTAGATAAATTCATAAATGAAGTTTATAATGGGTTACCAAAAGGAAGTTAGGGATCACAGACTCCCCAGGGTCTGGGTGTGGAGGGCAACTAGCATGCTTTCCTGAAAAACATCAAAGAAACTATGTTGGGCCTCTAGAGTTGATGCGACTCAGTGAGACAGTTGTATTACCATATTCTTTATATAAGATTCTTCAACTCATGTAACTTATTCATCCAAAGACATGATTAGATTTAATTCATTTATTTTACAAAACATTCTTTAAAAATTACTCCTTTTTGTCTCCATCAATAAACTAATTTCTTCCATCAATAAACTAACAATTTCTTTTATAGATTATTTATGATACTATTAAAGTTTACTTTCTCTTCTGTTTTCCTTCTCTCTGCTATCCCATTTTTTGTATCAAACTTTCTCTCCCCTCTCACCTATTTGAGCTCTCTTAAAAAACTTTCCTTCTACTTTTCTTTTCTCTTTATTTTTCTCCCCTTTCCTACTACCTTTAATCTCTTTCTAACCCTTTATCTTCAATCTTTCTTTATTTTCTTTAAAGTTTGTATTGTGATATAGGAGATATGTGTCTGCAAATTGTTTTTGACTTACTCTCATCTCTTACTATTATTAAATAAGAACACGACTCAGTCTAATCTTAAAATGAATAAAAATAACTTTAGGAAAAAACTTACAATAAAATCAATACAAGAGAATAGAAGCAACACATATGCCAATCCCCATTAATGTAAGCAGTTTCCATTGAGATAATATAAAATAAGCTCTAAAACCAGTAGTTTTGAAGTGTAAGTAATATTAACTAATGTTTAAAGTATATCTTTGAAGAAAATATTGGTTCCATTTATTTAGAAAGAGACACTGGCATGATAAAATTGATCTAACATTATCTTTTCTATGAATAAGTAAATCAGTGGGAAACATTCTGGTTGTGCCTGGAAATTGCTGCTCCAAGGACACTTGATTTTGTTACCAACATGCATTAGTAATTTAAAGTATGTCTTAGACTAAAGTTACTGATTATAACTTTAAAAACAAATTTTATAATAATTTCTGATATATTAATTTCTAGAAAGTATACTCAGAGTTATTTTCTTCCTAGATTATGCTATATAACATATGTTTGATATAATTTTAAGTACTCTAAAATGCAGAGAAAACCAAACATTTGAAAAAGATGTTGATACAAAGGTTTTTTTTTTTAAATACTACTTTACCATTTTGCTGGAATTATGAAAATTCTAATAAATGTCTATCAATAAACCTAATTTGTCATTCTTTATCCATTACCACTATAATTACTATGATGTATGTTGAAGATCTATACAAAACTCTTCGAAATTTTAGTTTAAATGTAGGAATAATCATTCTTTACTCATCTACACTTTCAGGTTATTTTTATTGTGCATATTTACCATACTTCATATGTTTTAACGTTCTTTAACTATTCTATAAACATTTACTTAATGCCTACTATATTATAAATACTTGCCCTTAACTGCAATAACAACATCAATTAAATATTAAATTCTAATAACATAAAAATTGATCTCATCCTATTTCATGAGCATTCTCAGTTTTGTATAAGTCTTATTCAGTTCCATCATAGTGGACATTTGGATTTTTCCCATCTTTTTGTGTCATACTTTGCTAAATTACAAAAGTAAACACTCTCTTGCAACTAAGACACAGGCATAATACCTAGAATCTGTTCATTAGATTCACCTAAAGAAACATCAATTCAGATGCACGTTGAAAAAAACAGGTCTTCCTGGAACCCATTTTTCTGAGAATGTTAACAGAGGAATCCAGGTTTCCAGAGCAAAGGACAGGATCTTATAGAGTAATGCATAGTGCCTGGCATCAGCAATTCTTTCTGCAGGGTCTGTGACTGAACCCACGCCACAGGGATTCTGCTGGGCCCATTCTTCAACATTTTTCGGGTCTTTCTAGTAAGGGTAGCATTCGAGTTTGATTTTCTATCCTTCAAAGAGTTTCTTCTAAACGTTGATATAGTACTTCGTGTTTACAGTAGCTAAAATAGGTTTCAAACTTTTCAAGTAGTAATTTATTCTAATAAATTGATCAATATCTTAAGTTCTTTAAGGGTGATATATTTTCCAAAAATTATTTCTCCTCAATTGTTGTAGTCTATCAATTATCCTTTTCCATTGTCTCTTCCACACCCTTGTACTCAGTATGTAAAACTCAAACCACGAATCAATTCAAACATCTGATTTCTCTACTTCTATGTGTGGGTAAAAATGAGCACAGTTGAAGAAACTCACTCAATCATATGTAATTGTATGTATTTAACAAGAAGAAAGTGGGGCTAAAATATCCAATTTATATTGTTGTGTGAACCATGCAAGTTGCTGCAAGTGTAGATAGCTGGATAGATGGGTGGATAGATAATAGATTATCTTTCTTAACACTCACTTCTCCCTCCTCAGGAGACACTATTGAGGCCGAAATGTACGTTCTCAGGCTTTCATTCCATTGGTTTCTAGATGTGATTGAAGTTCCACAATCAGATACATATACTCAAAACTGTAAATTCAAGGGAATTCAAAGGAAAAGGCAATTTGAGGAAAATAATTATTTTTCTGTTGCAGTCTTCCTAATTTGCTGGTTTCCTAAATCAGAGGAAAGAGCTTCTCAATCACAGCAGATGCAGTGAGATTGCATTTCAGCAGATGCAGTGAGTTCCAACTATATGTAGGAGTCTGTTCTTGTAGCCTGTCCGAAAATCCTGACAATAAATGCATTTATGCTTAAACTAGGTAAAGCAGTTCTTGTTGTTTGAAAGTGAACATTTTCAGAGATAAGAAAACTACCAGTTAAGCAACGAGATGCAACGTGTTTCACATTGCAAAATCCCTGAAAGGCCCAAGTGGTGGAGACAGTATATATTTGTGATGGTAGAGATTAAGGATTGAGGCAAACACAAAAGGGTGTGTCAAAATTCTGGGAACAAACCTCTACCGGGTACCCTCCCTTACCTAACATAGCAAGGTGACTACCTAGCAAAATTAATCTTGGGATAAGTAAATCAAGCCAATTTGGGAAATAAGAAAATTAGGCACATTTGAAGATGAGAGGCCCGGCATACTAGCTCATGCCTGTAATCCCAGCACGTCTTTCTGAGGTCAGGAGTTCAAGTCCAGCCTGGCCAACATAGTGAAACTCCATCTCTGCTAAAAATATTAAAAAAAAAAAATAGCCTGGTATGGTGGCAGGTGCATATAATCCCAGCTACTCAGGAGGCTGAGGCAGGAGAATCTCTTGAACCCAGGAGGCAGAGGCTGCACGGAGATCACGCCATTGTACTCCAGCCTGGGCAACAGGAGCGACACTCCATCTCAAAAATAAACAAATAAATAAATAAAGACAAGAGTGAGGTATAAGTTGAAAACAAAGGCACTAAGAGAAATTGCTTATCCCTGCCTCCTTTGCAAAATCAATCCCCAGAAATCTGGCAGCTAGAAGCTTACATCATGTGGGAGGCCGATGAAGGATTACAGTCAGGAAAGCCGCGGGGTCCAAGAGAAAAGACTGACAAATATGTCATGAGGGATTCCCCAGTGAAATGTCCCACTTCTTTTTTGTGTAGTTAACCCCACCATTCAACAAGCCCCACACGTGCATAATTTGGCAAACATCTGTTTAGTTCTGTACTCTTGATTATGAATTGTCGGTAAAGACTCAACAGATAGTTGAAGAAAATCTCTAACATGAAAGACGAGGAATAAAACAAACAAAAATAGAACTAAGAAATAAGTTTAATGCAGTACTAATAAAACATCCTTACCTACTCTAAAATCTTGAGAAAGATCAGAGATGTTGTTAAGTGTAAACAAGAAGTGGATACTAGAAAAAGAAAAAAGAAAAGGGACCCCTGGAAATTAGAGAATATAATCATAATAGTACATTGAAAAAAATCAACAGAAGTTTAAAACAAATTGTAGGAGTTTCCCCAAAAGAATTTTTAAATGATAAAATAATAGAAAACCAAAGAAAAAAAAAGAAAAACTAAAAGATAAATACATAATTTCCATTATCTGACCAAAAGGAGTAACAGAGAAAACTGAGAAATTAGATGGAGGAATGTTGTCAAGAATTAATGCAATTTTTTTTTTCTAAAGCACAAGATTTCTAAATTAAAAGGACTCCCTGATTTTCCAGGAAAATTAATGGAAAAAAGTTGTATTGAGGCAGAGCATTGAGAAATATTAGAGTAACAGTAACAAACAGAAGAATCAAATATTTTCTATGATTGAGGAATAAAGCGGGAATAACAAAAACAAAAATATCACAAACTCTCAGTAATCAAATTAGCTTTAAACTCATAATGGCAACACTGGCACCTAGAAGACAATGAAGAATGCCTTTGAAATACCTAGAGAGAATTATCACTAATAATAGAAAAAACTGTCCTTCAAATATGATCTTCAAAAAACATTTTCAAACATTCAAGAATTCAAAACGTATTTTCAAATAAGCAGGATCTGCAATTTCCAGCACAGGTTTTTTTCAAGAAGCTTTCTGAAGATGTGTTTCTCTAAAAAGACAAACGAAGCAAGGAGAAGCAAAGAAGCTAATCAAGAGAGAGCCAAAGAGATTTTCTTGTGAAAGAGACTCCCTGATAAGAACCTGCAAGCATGCTTGGGGAGCAGCAGGTACAAGAAAAATATCATATATGGACAGACAGACACAAGAAAGTGGTAAATACCTTATGTGTTAGACCTTATAAATGGAACATTTACAGTTCCTTAACACAGTGGAGAGATGAATTATTAACAGCTCTTAAAATATTATCAAATTATGCAATGCAGGACTTATTGACTCTAGGTAACACAAGTTTTGTGTATAGACGTTAATGTACTTATTTTATATGCCGTGGTTCACTTGCAGACAATACTATGAAATCATTCAACAAAAGCACTGAATGTTGATTTACCTAAAGTGCATAACCATACAGTACAGCTGGGCAGAGGGAAAATTATTTCCTCCATGTCTGAAATTATATAATTGTTAGTTAAAATCATTATAAAATAGCATTATAATGTCTTTACTGGAAAAATATATGACATAATACTGAAGAAATAAGTGAAAATGCTAAAAGTGATTTAGTCAGGGAACTAGAGATGGGAAGGTCTGGCTGTTAGATTCCTGTTTTTTGCAGCATTCCTTTTCATTTTATATATATTTGCTAAAATAAAAACTTTATATGTAGACAATGAAATATCATGATAATACCATTAAGTAGATCTTATTATCCCCATTTTGCATAGAGAGCCCTGGAGAGGCCAAAGCCATAGCTAAATATTTGGCAAAGGCAGGATTTTTACATTCAGGTTTTCCTGAGTCGAGAGCCATGTACTTTGTACCACATTACACATACTCCTTCACAATTGCAGTTATTCCTTTCCCCATTTCCATTTATAGCTTTGGGTGTCAAGCCAAAAGAGCATTTGCTTGGTGTTTTCTCAGGAACACATCCACAAGTCACTTATGCCTCAGTTCTGTTCCCGTGAAATAACCCAGAAGGGGCTAAGAAGAGAAGTGAAGGAAACTGGAACCACAGTGTGAAGAAAGGCTTTGTGGAATGGTAAGGCTGTCTGGAAGAAGCATGAGAGAGGGAAAATGAAAATATTTCACTTAAATCGCTTTTACTTTTCAACTACTAAAGTGTCTAAATATGCTCATGGGAAACTGGTAAAGGTGATCAATCCTGACCTACATGTTCACAGGGTTTACACTGATGTTTAAGTAGAACAAATACTACTACATGTTTCTTCTTTTTATGCTGGGGAAAGGATAACATGCTCAAGTAATTTCTCTTCTAACACTTAAGGAAATTCTCACTGAAGAATCTAACATGGACAAACTCCTTTAAACCCAAGTATCTAAGTAACTGAAGTAACAATGTATAATGAGAACAGAATCATAGAAAATTGTAATATATGCATTTTCTGTCACAAACACAAAGGGCTTCTGTAATGTAGACACCTACTTTTAAAAGCTAGTGTGTTTGTAATACAAAACAATTAAATATGCATTATTTTCCAATATATAATTATTAAAGATAAATTATCTACAAAACGTGTGCTTCTGTCGGTGTCCACAAGCAATCAAAAATAAACAGGTACACATAGACCGCAGTAACATGTAAGTCAATACTATCGTTTTTTTATCAGCGCATACAGGAAAACATTTTTGATTAAAAGATTTGATGGACTTTTTTCTTGCCATATTTTTCATTTGCCATGAGGTTTTAAAATTTTTAATTATTATAGGTGTGTAATAGATGTATATATTTATGGGGTTTTGATTATTACATACTGTATGCCTGTATCAAAACGTCGCATGTACCCCTGGGTTTTTGTTTGTTTGCTTTGCTTTTTATTTTTAATCTTTAGAAACAAGTAAAGCACCCCCAGTTACCAAAGTTGCGGAATTCTCTTTAGCTCCTGTTTCTGTTTGCAAGTGCAAAGAACCATCTTTTATTTGCTTGTATGAGTCTTCTCTGTAGCTCCTGACATCCTTTGAATGCATTTTCTCAGGGACAACAAGAATGACATTCCTCTTCAAATCTTTGTCATTGTTCTTTAAAGTCCAAGCTTTTGCCATAGCCTTTTGTAGAAAGAAGATTCCCTATCCCACAGTTACATTCCTTCAGTTCTACTTCTTATCACTTGGAGGCGGCCTCAGTTCCTTAGTACATTCATCTTTCTTTGGTCCAGATCAATAGATCATTTTAAATCAGTGCAATGAAGACTGAAAAAACCACCTTTTATTGCAGGCTGGTAGTTCAGATGTAAGAGAGTGAATGATTTCTTGGAGTTTGTGGTCCATAATTATATTAACCTTGGTCCCACACCAAGCTATTTGAAACTTCTCACACCTCATTACCAGTCAATGCGTCCTTCTCTGTATAAGAATTGCATTGTCTGACTTTGAAAGACATGTTGTTAAAATCCCTTTACAGGTTGGTGATGTTTCTTTAGAAGAGTGGAACAAATTTCATGGTCAAAGTGAAAATTTTAGCACCCTTTTTTTAACGAGGATATCTAACCCTGTGAATCCCAGAACAGCCGATATTGTCACAAGTGAATCAGAGAAAAAGAAAGAAGCAAATTGTTTTAACCATTACCATATTAATAATGTGCTTTACATTTTAGAAAGTAATTCTAATATATATTTGTGTTTGGCATTTTCTAAATAAAAGGTATCACCTTAAATTATAGAAATCAAGCTAGTAAACATAATAAATAATTTATGTTTTTTAACTACTTTGTGACCAAAGGCCTTAATCCTGCCTTGCGTTTAAAAAGACCAGTCATCTTGGGAGGGGAAAGAACATTTACTAATGTGAATAAAATGGATCTTTCTGGTGTATTTTCTTGGGATTGTACTGAACATCTTTGAAATAAATGAAGGAGTTAAGAATCTATCCTAATAAAAATCTCGTTAAACAAACCAAACTACATTATATGTATTTTACTAAGCCCTAGTGAAGTAAACAGCTTTTCCGTAGTTTTAAAAATAATCTAGATGGGAGATTACATGTTTGATTTCATTTGAATGATTAAAAGGCCTAAAGTCTAAATGTTGCATTTGCTCCAAGAGGAATGCTGGGAGACAAAAGAGGAACTATATAAAATCCCAACTGTTCCTTTTTACTAGAAAAACGAAGACTTGATAAGCAAAAAGGCAGTTGTTTGTCAGGAGTATCACCCAGAGAATTAGTTTAAAATATAGTACATTCACTTGGCATATGAAAGAGAGAACTTTTGCTGTTCTACTAGATGGGGCTAATGATTCATCATTGGCAGAAAAATGACAAATTAATGCCAACAAAATCAATAATGGTATGACCAGTTAGAACTCACATAGTTTGAAATTTTCATTCGTGAACTATCCTGAGCATGTAAAAGGTAATCAATATGTTTTCCAAAACTTGGGGAAAAGGATACAAGTCTAATTAAACAAATTAATCATGAACTCAACATTTCACTAATTATCTAATCATCTCTCAGGCATACAGTTTTCCTAAGTAGTACAACAATCATTAGAAAAAATATTTTGGGACATAAATGCCTCTAACAAAATAAAGCTCATCTTAAATTATCACTAATACAGGTTTTCTAATTCATATAATTTTCTAGTTAACCCAAGTATTATTTGTGTTTTAATTGTTATTGCATTAGAAAAATCACTGTAGAGTGTATTGGGTCAACTTCATTCCCAAGTAAGCATAGTATAATCATTTATATTTTTAAGCATCTTGTAGGCCTTAGGGTCATGAAAATAAACATAATTTTCCAAGCTACATCCCTACAAATTTAAAACACAGATATCTTTTAGTATATATTTTAGGCCAAAGAAAGGTTCACTTCTATCATCACCAATACAAATTTGCAACCAGATTTAATATTTTAAGTTTCTCTGTTCAATTCTGAATTGAATTTAGGGAATCTTTCCTTTCATAGACATCTTATGAAGCTCATTATTATAGATAAAATTATAGCTGAAATTGTCCTATTGAAACTATTTTCATCTGTTTCTGTATTTAAATGTTTTCCTAAGTAGTATAGACTGGTTTCATTGGCAGTATAACTGAGATGTCTACATTAGTACCTGCTTCCTGGCCCCTTAACTTGTTCATACTGTTTATGGTGTTGTCTCAGAGAAATTACTTTTTTTTTAATTTGCTTATGTCTATTGTAAAATTTTCTAGCGTCCATAATATTATATTTTCTAATCTCTGTTGGGGTCAAATGATGTTTATACATGTTGAGAATTTTGATGAAGTCAGTAGTGTTTCAAGTAAAATAACACCTTTATTCAGTCACTTGCAAAGTAACATAAAGCATAGTGATTTTCCATGTAATGGTAAAACAGCCTAGTACTCACACAGAATATAGTAAACATTTGTTTTAAAAAAATGAATAGATACTTTCAGGATAGCTTCCTTTTTTTTTTCTTTTGAGACAGAGTCTCGCTCTGTCACCCAGTCTAGAGTGCAGTGGCACGATCTTGGCTCACTGCAACCTCGACCTACTGGGTTCAAGCGATTCTTCGCCTCAGCTTCCCGAGTAGCTGAGACTACAGGTGCCCACCACCACGTTCAGCTAATGCTTTTGTGTGTGTGTGTGTGTGTGTGTGTGTATTTTTTAGTGGAGATGGGGTTTCACCATGTTGGCCAGACTGTTCTCAAATTCCTGACCTCAGGTGATGGGCCCCACTCGGCCTCGCAAAGTGCTGGGATAACAGGTGTGAGTCACTGCTCCTGGCCTCAGCACAGTTTTCTGGAACACCCATTTATTATAAAGAACTATGTGTAAATTTTTCATTATATGCCTGTAGCACTTAGAAAATGAAAGAATAATAGTTACATGTTTACTCAGCTGCCCAATTATCCAATATTGTTTATATTTTTTGAAGTATTATCTATTGCCTAATGGTTCACACTAGTCATGTTTTTGGATTTAGCAAATAATTAATTTCAAGGACATTTAGGGAGTACTCTTCGCTTTATTTTTCTTTATGCCATCGGGAATTATGACGATTCGGATGTGATTGCTTCAATGCCCCTTCACCCTCAGTTACAGCAGAGGGCTGTGGAATGAGCAGTTTATGTGGAGTCAAGGCACCCGGCCTATATTCCAGTCTCACTCTCTGCCTTCAAGTGTAAACATAAACTAACGTCATTCAGTACCCTGAGAGCTCCCCAGCAAAAGTGAAATGTTAAGCTGCACAAACTCCCAAGTCTTTACTTTCATTTTCAAAGGAATAACATGTTAAATATATTTGCACACAATTGAACAAAAACTTAATTTTGTAAAAGGTAAGTCACTATCGTGCTTTAATAATTCCCTCTCTTTCTCTAAGAAAAGCATTTTTTTATTAAGTAAAATAAACTTTTAATTCATAACTTTTGATGTGTAGGAATTGCAGGATTTTACACTTTTATAATTTATTTTTTCCTCCAAATTGCCATTTTCCCTGCTTCGAAGGAAACTTCACTCCCATGACTCCTGAAGTCAATTTCTTTTCTCATTTTGAGGTCTTATGTCACGCCAATTCATTGGAAGGAAGTATTCGCTATATAGGTCCAACGAAATTACCACTGAGACATGTTTTTTTAATTTCATGGGAGAGTACACATAAAATAGAGAAAGAAGAAAACAAACTAATGCAAGTAATAAAACACTTGTACTGCATTGATGTCAAAATTACAGAGTAAGTGAAAAATAAAAATAATATGATGTCATTTGAAATATAGATGTAAATACACAAAAATACTAATTCAGTGAAGCTAACAATATTTTTTTTTTTTTTTTTTTTTTTTTTTGAGATGTACTCTCACTCTGTCGCCCAGGCTGGAGTGCAGTGGCCGGATCTCAGCTCACTGCAAGCTCCGCCTCCCGGGTTTGCACCATTCTCCTGCCTCAGCCTCCTGAGTAGCTGGGACTACAGGCGCCCGCCACCTCGCCCGGCTAGTTTTTTGTATTTTTTAGTAGAGACAGGGTTTCACGGTGTTAGCCAGGATGGTCTTGATCTCCTGACCTCGTGATCCGCCTGTCTCGGCCTCCCAAAGTGCTGGGATTACAGACTTGAGCCACCGCGCCCGGCCTAACAATACATTTTTAATTGACAGATGTAAAAATTGCTTGTCTTTAATATCATACATTATGAATCATTATCAAATTAATCATTAAAGAAAAATTATTTCAAATATTAAAAGTATTTGAAAAATGTAAAACACCTGGGTATATGTGTGTTTATTAGTAATCAAAGCAACATTTCTCTAGCCAGAAAATGGTATCTATCAAACTATAAATAGCATTTTTAATAGTGAAACTTTAGATTTATTTTCTTTAGTATCTGAATGAATGTCTGCTAGCATATTTCTTAGTCAACATCGTATTTGAAATCCTAGGCAATGCAATAAAGCATGAAAAATATGACATATAAGGATTAGAAACAAGGTAACAAATTTCATGATGTATTACCCATATTATTTCCAGAGAAACTATCCAATAGTTGGTTAGTCAATCTACTGAAATTAGTAAAATTTCAAATGAAATTTTGAAAAAGCTCACTATGTAAAACTAGTGACATCCCCATTCCTTCAAAAAAAATTTGAATATGTTGTTAAAAAGTATTTAAATCCCAATAGCAAAAAACAAAGAAAAAAAAATTGGAAAGTATTTTGGGATAAATTTCATGACACATATGATTACAAAAGGAAAAATTCTGTAAATCTTTGAAAACATGAAAATGTTTTTAATAACTACACAGATATTTTATGTTCTTAAATAGGAAGACTTATTTTTTAATTATTTTTTCCCAATTTAATGTCAGAAAAATACGAAGAATATTTAATAACTTAAGCTGATTGTCAAATTTGTATGGATGAGTATGCAGCAACAATGGCCAAGATAATTTTGAGGAAGGAGACTCAAGAAGGAGATAATGGAGAAGGAATGAAAAAAAGAAAGTGGAGAAAAAGGTGAAGGAGGGAAGAGAATAAGAAAGAAGAAATGAAAAGAGAAAAGGGGAAGAGAAAAAATAATACATAGGAGGAGAAAAAAAGGAAGAGAGTAAAAAGTGGTAATAGTAATATTGAACATCTGTCTACTAATTGTGCATACAAATTATAATACTAACACAAATTAAGGAAAGTATTGATACAGGGAAAAACAAATAAAATAATAGAAATTAATGGAATATCCTTATATACAGTTGTTTATTTATATGTAGATAGTTGTTTACGTATGTATAGTTGTTATATGCTAAAGTGGTATTACAACTAAGTAAGGAAAGGATGTATTGTTTAATAAGCTGGAATGGGAAAATTGATAATTCATTTAAAAAAACTATCAAATAATATTCTTAAAAAAAAAACCACATATAACTATAACTTCCTGATAGACATAAAGCACATAGAAAAAATTTAAAAAGAAAAAAGCTTATTAGAATATATAGAAAAATCAATTTCACAAACAGCATATAAAAAATTTATAACAAGACATTTTAGCAATATCTAGTGTTAAAATGTAAATATCTGGTATTAAAACACAAAATAAATTTAGCAATTGCATTATGCCTTATACCTCCTAGAGAAAGCTAACATAGGCACAAGGATATTTGACCAAGAGAGTTTACTGTAGCAATTTTTTAGCAAAAGAAAAAAGGTGAACAATTTAAAATGCCACTCAAAAGGAGAATGAATGAGTAAACTGTACAATCATTGAAATATTAAGCAAAAAATGTAAGATACTAGTTGTACAAAAATTAATATGACAAATTTATATTTTTGTGTGAGAAAAACAAGGTAGAAGGGATATAGTAAGATATTGTTTCTATAAATTAAAGATATAAAAAATAATGTTTTATAGCGATATGTGATTTTATGGTAATACTTTAGTAATATTAAAGAGAAGAATGCATATCTAATATGAGATATTTGTTTTCTCTTAAGAATGGATGATGGATAATGAAATAAAAAGGATGACTTCAGGTGTGCCTCTAAAATTTATTTCACAAAAACCTAAATTCTGAAACAAATATGACAAATTATTAATGTATAGAGAGGGTACCTAGGTGCTTCTGTACTTTTATATATATTTGACATATTACCTAATGAGAATATTTAAAAAGATTTATGTTTCCACGTGTATCAAGAAGAATATTAAACAAGTTTTTCAAAGAGTTTTCAAGAATTATTAGACCATGAAAGTTATATTTGGTTCTTCAAATGTTCATTGACCCAAATTAAATTACAAATGCCATTGCTTCAGCTTTCCATTCAACCATACTCTTTTAGTGTTCTAGTAATCAGCAGGTTAAAAGAAGACAACCTTCTTCCTGCAACAAGTATTCTCAGAGTTCCAACAAAATGTAACTTGTTATAAAACCCAAACTGACAGGAAATGTGAACAGAGTGCACCAAATTTATTTTAGGCACTGAGCATATGGGTCAATGCTTATTTGCATGACTGTCAACAAAACCATTCTTTGTTGCTACTTGTAACTTTCATGTATTCATTGTCTTTTAATCAAATTGAATCTACCCTTAGTCAATCACCTTTCTTCTTTATCATTATCAATTAATATTTTTGAGCTCTTTGAACTGTTTCACTTCATGTTGAATGTTTTGATAATGAGTAACAAATTAAGTCCTCAGTATTCCTTTTAAAACTTGATATTCACATTCTCATTTGTCTTCAAGAGCAGTCCAAATCTTGTCAGTCTGCCTGTTTTTTTTTTTTCAAAATTAATTCAAAACTTGTCCATGCATAAGTTGTTCTACAGCTGATCTGAGGACATAAGCTGTCATTGTAGATGAGTTTAATACCTATCTTTAAGTTAACCTCGGTTTAAGGATATTTTTTGCACTGTAAGTAAGCAAACAATGAGAAGGGGGGGAGTTTGGAAGCTGATCATTGGAACATGCATTGGGAATTTCATGGAAGATGAGGTCTATGGATAATTTTGTAAACACTATTTCTGCATGTAATCTTAAATGTCTATGGAAACTTTTCTTCAGTATATTCTTTCTTGCATCCTAAAGACTATTGCCTACCTGTCAAATTATACTCAGCCATGATATAATAGCAGAAATCATATATTTCCTTCCTCCTATAAGAGGAAGGAATTTTCAGAGCTCTCATTCCTGAGCACAAATTCTCAATGCTAGTTTTTGGCTCCATTTTTGCACATATATATTTAGCAGAATGCCAAAGTATACAAATAGATCCCATCTCTAGAGACGATAATCTAAAACGCGGTTATATTTGCTTTTGGAAAAGCGCCTAGTGCATAGTAAGCACTTAATCCAGGTTAGCTGTGGCTGTTGTTGCTATTCAGTGGTTAGTCAGTCTTGAGCACATCATAAGACCCCAACTTGTCTATGATAAGAAATTTCCAATTATAGTTTTAAGGAAATTGATATATAAATGGTTTATTATGTGTTGTATTTTTAAAAAATTCAAAACCACATTTACTCCCTATAATGAATGACTCAAGAATAAAAGTAATGACATTCACAAGTGGGTCTTAATGCTTTCTCTGTTAAACAAAACCCAAAGATATTCCATCATAGATCTCTATGAAGAGGAACCCACTACAATTGTGGCAAAATGAATACTCCTTTAGCCTGACCTGAACAGTCCTTATACAGAAATGCAAAGAAATCTAGAACCCCCTCAAATATGGCCTAAAAGTGAGGACTAGTCAAGGCTCGCCCCAAGAAATAAGAGCTAGACATTTTATTTGAGTTATCTCCAATAATGTTCCGTAAACTATGAATATGAGAAATTTGTAATCTCTCCTGAGCCTTGTAAATACTTCCATTTAAAATGTTACCTATTTTACTATTGAAATAAAAGTTAAAAGCTTTAAGACAAAAAAGGTGTACAGATATGTTTTTAAGATAGCAAGGACAAAGTTGTTGAGAAAGCTGTGTGACTAGTCTTCCAGGAAAACAACATCAAGGAGATGAGAGTGGTCCCTAGAGAGAGAAAACCAGGCTGATTATCTGGGGTGGTGGTAAAGAAAGGAAAAAATTAGTCAGGTGTTCTAACTTGTGCTTAACCTGGAACAGCCCCAATATGTTGCATTTATGTTGTAACTAAAATAAATTGATATGCTCCCAACGGGCAGATGCTGTGTACTGTTTGGATTCCATGAATACCCCATATTTCTTAGGTATTTTCATATATTTATGTAAATATTTCTTATGTAAAAAATAAGACTAATGCTATAGTGCACATGCTATTTTAATACCTTACTTTTATTTAACTTTATTTTGTCTGTCATTGAAACAGCATTTTAATGCCTGCATTAATACTATGTAGATAAAGCTTAATTTATTAAAGCTATTTATTATTAATTAAATAAGCATTTAAGTTAAGGTTGGCAGGACACAGGGTGTTAGTTTAATTTGAATTTCAGATGATCAAGGAATAATATTTTTAATATAAGTATGTGCTAAATATCACACTGAACATACTCATGACAAAATTGTGACAACATATTGTGCGAAAGTCTGAACATTTCTCTTAAATCTTTGGAAAACATCTATAAAAATTATTTCCTTTTTTTTTTTTACAATTTATTTCATTACTGCCAAAATGTAAGTAAAATGATGGCAAGATTTCTGTCTGCTTTCTTCACTGCTATATCCCACTGCCTGTCACAGAGGAGACACTCATGAGTATCTGTTGCCTGAATGACATGAATTGGGTTGAATTTTTTTTTGGTGTTTCATATTCGTTTGTATTGTTTTCTTTAAAATGTCTCAAACACCTTAAACACATTCCTCCATCAAAAACAAATCAAAATATCTGATATTTATTCACAACCAGGGAATCAAAAAATGACCAAGGCAAGTCTCGAATAGTAGAGAGCTTTACCATGTATTTTTAGGGAAAAAAATCATTAACAATTACTAAAGAAAGCCACAATAACCACCCCAAAGAATTATAAGAAACGTGATGTAGAAATTTAGAAGAAAGAACATTTAATTCTGATTGGAGAATGGCAGAGGTTTCACAAGTCTGAATTTGTAAATGGATCTTGAAACAATGACAAATTCACAAGTTAAAGAACTTTCCAATAGGTTAAAGAAAGGCATAAACTCCTGACAGGGCAAGTTCTATTCAGGGAATAGAGACCCAACTTACCTGAGATGTAAGATAAAAGGACGGAGTTACTGAAAGATGAGGCTGGAGGAAAGGATGTGACTAGACTAAGGAAATGTATTACTAGTGTGAAGACAATCACATGTCAAAAAATAACATTGGTAGAAGGAATGAAATTCTCTCTATATTCATAAGCCATTAACACCTTGATAGGCAAACTAGAAACCTTTAGCAAAATTAGCTTTTACTAAGGGCAACATCTTCCATTGGGGTGCTCCATTTTTAAATCATGTCCCCAATTCCCATAGTAATGATATCCTTACCATGATGCTTCAATGCCTGTATTTCAGTGGAAGCTATTCGGAAAATGTTTCCCTCAGCAACTTAAGCTTAGGAAAAGTATAAGGATTGATGTATTTAATTTGCATTCCACTTGTAACACAATATGGCCCTCTGCTTTTAAAGAAGCAATGACAGTGTGAAACATAATATTACTTTGTGTTATGGAAGCTAGTGATGGAGTAGGGCACTTTTAATTCAGAATTCCAGAGCTTTTGTTAAAACATGGTTCATACTTCACCTCATTTTGATATACAGGATGGAAATAAAATTATATGTCAGTATTAGAGTTTTGCATTAAATTGTATATATTTTTTTGCCCCCATCATATCTTTCTGCAAAGAGGACAGATTTGTAGAGGACAGCATTTTTCTCATTTGTGGCATATCTGCACAAACACAATATATAATTTTCTGCAAGAATATTATTCTATGTGAAGAAAAAAATGCCCTGGGTTATTATTTCAACTCACAAGTCTGTATGCTGTACTTTGATATTATTTATTTGAAGTTTATGTAGCATATATTACTTGAAATTTGAAAGCGGCTTTATTAATTCTAACAGTCAAAGCATTCTAAGCTAAGAAAAGCTGTCCTTACACTTAGTTGAATGCTCAAGCACAAAATTATTAAAAAACATCATGTGCACAAAATGCAGCAGTAAGCTGATTTGTGTGCACAAGAGGGCTGTTTGTCCTCAAAAGTACATTCTTAAATAAGATGAGAGTTGGAAAGAAAAGGCAAACAGCACCTTGAAGTAAAAGAACAGGAGCAGATGTCCTTTAACTGTGTGTTTTATTGATTTATAAACACTCAGTCAGGGCCCCTCATCTCTGCAGAGTAATTTAGATATGGGAAAATATCTGTGAAATATATTGATCGTGTTATTGATTGAAAAGCCAATTGCTGTTGCACTCCTGTTTTACCATTTAAGTCCTGACACATTTTGACATATGAGCCAGCTGTGACTACTGCCTCGATTCTGCAATAAGATAATGTGAAAGCTGTCATAACCACTTCTCTGTCAGCCTTGAGTATTTACAGCCTGGTGGTGCTGCTATTTAGCTTGCTCTTTAACTACCTGAATAATGAGGATTTGTTAAAGCTCTTACTCTAGCATTGTGTGTGTTTGCATTGGGTGTGTCTTTACGTACACACAAACCCTTGCTAGTTTTTGTTTCATCTGGCAATCTGCTGCTTGATGACATTTTAAAAAATACACAAGGATCCACCTTCTTAGTATCTTCATATTTCTATGCACACAGGAATGAATGAATCTGGGCAAACAATTTTCTCTTTTTCCATGGGAAATTTTGATTTTGAAACATTTCTCAGGGTAATTTGTGCTTGTTTAGGAGATTATTTTCTACCCAGTAGCAATACAGAAAGAATGGGGAAAATCCACTTATTTTAATTCACAGATTTGTTATTTATTTGGGATATTTGGTAAGAGAAAAGGAAGATAATTTACATGAAAATTCTCAATATCCCTGACTTTAAAAAAAAAAAAAAAAAAAAACTAGTTTCTGAACCTTATCTATAAAAGCTCATAAAAATTCATATAAACATTTCTCCAAAAAGTATGCTTTAAAAGATCTACATTTTAAAACAGAACTCATTAGATGATTGAAATGGCAAATACTGTTTCCTGCTTCTAGTCACATAGTCATATTGTGCAACAAAAACTCCTTTAAATCACCCTTTCGATGCATATAGTCAATATGGATCTTTTCCAAATCAGGCTGTTTAAATGTATACTATACATTATTAAAGTTGGTGTCCATAATATTCCTCTTATATTCCAATGCATCTTCTCATTGTCACACAACCTCTGATTAATCACAAGCAGCATGTTGATATGTTCTTTCCTAGTTTATTTAAAAGCATCCTTCAATTTATGTAAACCGGTGAAACACGGCCATTGTAAGGGAGTAGTGCTGATGGAAATAGCCTGGGAACAATGTTCCATATGATAAGGATGGACAGCAGATCACTCCTCTGGGAAATGAAAATGTTCATTTAACAGTATGAATGGCACGGCATTCTGGCAAATGACTGACATATCAGCAGTGTTAAGCCTTAGACTTGAGATTGATTTGGATCCAACTTCAAGAAATTCAACATTTCTTTTCAATGTACAGTCTTGCTGTAATATGAAATCCTTCAGAACTATAGTTTTCAGTCTCAATATCCTACTCTAAAATAGATTTCATCTCAATATAAAATTATGGGCAAGCTTTTATGTAAGTTAAAAACAAAACAAAACAAAACAAATACATTCCAAAAAGTTAAAATCTTTAGTCCAAAGGTGCAAGAGACTGCTTTACAATCTGGCACCAGTTAAAAGTAGGTGAGAGACAGAAAAACTGGCTGTCATGGCAGGGTTGCACATTACCTGCAGTGTGGAAAACCAAACTGTGATGCTGGAGTAGCCATTCCTGCTGAGGCCTTATATCTGTAACAACACACTTTCTTTCCGTCTTGTAGGTAGAATTAACATGAGACCCATTCAGAGACTCCGTGTTGTATAAGTTGTTCCTGAACCTTAGTGTGCAATGTAATTACCCGGAAATAGGTTGAATATGCACATTCCTGGCCTAACCCCAAACGATTTTGGTTTAATAGGTCTAGAATAGGCACCAGAATAGGGTCTTATTAAAAATAAACTTTTAAATTTTGAACTTATTTGACTCTTGCAGGAAATTCATAAAATTGTACAGAGTCCTTTTATTTCCCTCACTTTATTTCCCCTAGTACTAACATTTTGCATAAACTTGGTACAATTTTTTAGATTACAAAATTGCCAGTGGTACAATATTACTGATCTACAGAGTTCATATGAATTTCACCAGTTTTTCTATTTATACCGTTTTCTGTGCCAAGCTCCCATATTGCATTCAGACATTTCTCCTTTTCTCCAATCTGCAACAGTTTCTCGGTAATCTCTTAATTAAGCATTTTAGGTTTATCTGATATCAGCTGATGTGCAATAAAGTTGGAGAAGATTGAATTAGAGGATCTTTGTTTATCATATGCAGAGGCTGAGAGGGGAAATTCCCTGGAATTCCTCTGAATTACTGTAGATACTATTATTTCTAAGGATTGATTACAGTTGTCATGGATACATATAACTTCTCCTTTTTCCTTTTGCTTGTATTTTGGTATAAATTCTACAATATGCTTTTATTTGAACAGGAATTGTACTCCATAGGTACAGCTTTACTGAGTGGGCTGTCATTATGCTGGACTGTAGTCCACTGATGTTACATTTCTGAATTGTGGATACATGTGATGTACTATTCTGCCATTTCATGAGTTGGCTTATTCAGGTGGTTCATATGAAAATGATTTTATAGAAAACATTTTTGTGCACTTTGCCTGTGTCTCACTGTTCTAGACCTGTGTTCATGTCTCAAACGTATCACTCAATTTTTGGATAAGCTTGAATAAATATCTATCCTTTCTAATTCTTATTTCCTAACTATAAAATGGAGAGCCTGCAGTGGGATCACACCTGTGAACAGCCGTTGCACTCCAGCCTGGGCAACACAGCAAGACCGCATCTTAAAAAAAAAAAAAAATAGGGAGCCTAACATTGCCATGGAATGGTAGCTCTCAAGGAGACCACAGACAGTGTTGAGTGCAAAGCACAAATTTAACATGTAAAAAAATGGAGACACAGTAAGGGTATGAACATACTAAGGTCAGCCATCCATTACTGAGAAGAAAAAAAGTTAAACCCCAGGTCTCCCTACTGATATGAACTTTTTCCATAATCCCTATGCTCGAATGTACCCGCACCATTATTACTCTTTCAACATTTTCTCAGAGGAAAGGGATCCCTCCTTCCAAGGTTTGTCTCTGCCTCTACAAGAGATTCTCATTCCTCTAACTTTGATCTCTTTATGTCTTCTTCTCTGCTCCAAGTTTGTCAAGTTTTGTTGTTTTCCTTTAGCAAATGACAACAATAATAAAAAAGAAATATTTTCTACCATCAATTATTCATACCATTGCACTTTCCATTTGTCCCCAAATCTCTTGAATATCTCTGCTTCCTTAAAATTTAATTACTCGTTATTCCATCTTATTCTGTCTCCTTCCTTAAACTATTTACTGAAACATCACTTATTCATACCACTGGTGACCTACACATTTACATATTCAAAGGTTCTTTTTGTTTTGTTTTGGTTTTTGTTTTTGCCTCTTCATCTTTTTTCACCTTTCCAAGGTAGTTAAACTGTTAACCACATACTACTTCTTGAAACTATGGTCTCTCGGCTTTTCTAGTACTCCTCTCTCCCTGGTTATCTGTACTTTCCAGCTGTCTTTCACACTGGTACTTCACCATTTTTTAAATAGTATCATCCATCTGGCTACCTTATTTTATAGTCACTGGTAATACACTTACTAGATATTTGTCTTAGTTTCTGTGCCAGAAATTCAGCTCCTTCACCCTTTTTTGTCTGCTCGGTGAAAACGGATTTGAGCCTTTTAAATATTTTCTTTGCCAATTGGTGTGACATTAAGCTGTGTCAGTAGAGGGCACTGGAGTGACATTTCAGAAGAAAAGGGTTTTTTCTTCCTGGCTCAGTGCTTGCTGAGAAGACTCCTGCAACCAAGTTAGTTTCTCCAGTGTCCAGCTTCTGTGGTGTCCTCAACTTTCCCAGGGCCCAGGGCCTAGGTGTGGCTTTTGTATTTTGGCAACAGGCTCCTGCAGTCCACACAGATTTTTCAGCATCCTGCACCCACAGCATTGACTTCTTTGGGATCCGGTTTCCTGTGGTGAACAGTGGTCAGCAACATCCATCAGTCAGCAATGTCCCCTAGCAACTCTCTAGGGTGATTTTGTAGTGGGGTGCCTCTAATAAGACACCTCCCTGTGAACAGCTTTTCCCGGAACTCTCGATGGCCGACTTCTCTGCCACTCAGTGAGCCAGGGTTGTGCCCTCTCTAATAAGATCTTGATCTCAGCCTGGGGAACTTCTGCTTGGGTGCTCTAACTTAGCCCTATGGGTAGTGACTCTTTACACCTATGCCTATAAATTTTACATTTCACTGTACTTCTTCCTCATCAATTCTTTATTACTCTAATTCCTATTATAATTAATAATTCTTTACATTAAATGTTTTCTGTTTAAATTACTGAGTGGTTTCTCTCTCCCATTTGCACTCAGTATGATACAGCTTTCCCATTGTCATACAATCTGGTTTTCCCAGAGAGCGCTACCTTAGATAATGTTTCAAGTGCTACTACTTCTATTAGGAAGTAGAATTCTAAGGAAATAACAGTGAGGGGAAGGGGAAGTGAAATAAAGAAGGAGAAAGAAGATGGATTTGTAATTAAGCTGGAGGTAGCCATTGTTAACACATGTGCCTTTGATGGGTTAGTAGATTAGTTTGGGCCATGTTTTGAAAGTCTGTGTGAACTAATGGAAGTCTATTTTGAGAAAGAAGAGAAAATAATTTATCTGCTGGCTCTTGAGTTTCACTGATCACTGTTTCCCTTCACAGTGCGTTAGGTTCCCTGTACTGTTTGCGCCTGCAAGGGTGCCAAGCAGATCCCTCCTGTTGTCTCACACACAGTGCCAAAAGGGATGTCTTGAAGAGGGTAAAGACACAAGGTGCGGGCACTAGGAGCAGTGCCTGCATAATGATGCTCAGTGCCCCTGCAGCCGTTATGATTTTAGTGGTGATTTGGGTGAATCAAGTAGCCGGGGTCCCAACAAATAAGAATAAAAGTATGTGAGGAGGCACATAAAATCCAGTGTACTTCACATAGAATTGTATTAATGTCTGTGACTTGAACTACATTCTACAAGTCGATGAATCTCAAGTCTCTATCCTACCTGTACTTTCCCTCCTGAGAACCAGGCTATACCTGTCCTCACAAATGCTTAAACAACAAACATGCATGAATGCCTCGCAAGTGCTATCTTAAAAATGCTGTAGCTTGGGCATGTGTAAAACTGAATTCAGGCCCAGCATGGTGACTCACACCTGTAATCCTAGCACTTTGGGAGGCCAAGGTGGGAGGATTGTCTGAGCTCAGTAGTTCAAGACCAGCCTGGGCAACACGGTGAAACTCCATCTCTACTAAAATACAAAAAAAAATTAGCCAGGCGTGGCAGTGTACACCTGTAGTCCCAGCCACTCAGGAGGCTGAGGCAGGAGAATTGCTTGAACTTGGGAGATGGAGATTGCAGTGAGCCAAGATCGTGCCACTGCACTCCAGCCTGGGTGACTGAGCAAGACTCCATCTCCCCGACCCACCACACCCTCCCAAAAAAAAAACTGAATTCAATTCAATATTTTCAAAACATACTGTGCCTAGTATCTTCACTCTTAGTCAGGAGGGTTACCATCCATTTTTTGTTCTTCTAAGATGGAAACTTTGATTTTCCTTGGGATATCACTCTTACTGATTCAAATTTCATTGCTCACTAAATCTTTTTTCATTTTCCTTTAGAAATGTCTCTCAAACTGGCTTCTATTTTTATTGTGACTGCCATGATCTTATCCCAGGTTTATTCTCCTAACTCTCTCAAATTTTTGCAGCAATGTCTATCACAGCCCCTCTCTAACCCCTTCAAAGTGATTATTATCTTTAAAAAATGACTCTGTTACCTCTGTACTTTAAAACTCACCTTGGTTGCCCATTGACTATAGACCAAAATCCAAATTCTTGGCATACAGAGTCATTCATTGTACACCCCCAAATATCTATTCCTAAAGCCACGATTTCTTCTTCCACTCACTCTCCTCTCCACCCAGCTTCTTTTCCTATATGATGTTTTCATGCTTCTGCCTTACTGAACTTTCCAACATGTGATGAATATTCCCACATTTTCAAGTTTTAGGACTATGCAAATGTTTTTCCTATTGCTTAGCATAGGAAAAGAATCTCTACTTCTCATAAAACACAGGCTAAATGGCACCTCTTCAATAACTTTCCTACAAGTTAAGTGTTCTCTTCTCTCAGCTCCCACAGCACATTTCTTTATCATCCTAAAAGGATTTTCATATTTTATGGTAATTTATTTGTTTTTACACCTGTATTACCTACTATATTGTGGTATTCTCAAGGGCAGTGACCATGTATTATTCATTCTTGTATATCCAGCACTCAGTGTAGCACTTGTGCATAAACCTCCCAATAAATATGTGTTGAATTGAATTTAAAAGAAATCATAGATGTAAAAGTATGTATGGATAGTATTATCAGCAAAGCAGCATTTCACTATGGCATGATATACATCTAATTTTGTACTTGCAAGATTCTGTGTTGATGCCATAGACACTTTGTCAACCATCCAAAAAGCAGCAGAGCTTTTTACCAATGAGTAACAGCAGTGTATGTTGACAGTTTATTTCAGTACATTATATGGCACTCAACCAAAATTGAACAGCAAGAAAAGATGGAAAGAAAATGACTATTTTCTAGGCCTCTATCAGTGCAGGTAGGACTAAATGGATTTCCTGATGTTCATGTGCCTTGGTTTGCATCAACCCTTATGTGTAAATCAAATTGATCGTCCTAAGTTGTTTGGCCTGGGACTGTCATTCTAAGGCCCACAGTCATACAATGCTATATTATACTCTATTATTGTATACTACATCACAGCACACTGTATCTATTACAGTCATCTCATGTGGAATTACCTCTTTCAAAGGGATGGAACACACCCTAAATTATAATGGCCTCATCACTTGTACTAGCTTTAGTAGAAGAAGCCCTTTTAGCAACCATGTTATTACCTCTGGTATGATTAGAGGAAAGGTAGTATTTCATTCCAAGACTAAAATGTGTTTCAAGAAAAAAATATAGATGTTTTAAGATATGTAAGATTAGCTTTAAAATTTACAGAGCCATGTTCAGAAGTGGTTTTTCTGTCTTGGAATTATATGATTATATATACGATGCTAAACTTGAAGTTAACTTTCCGGTTAATTTGTAGGAAGAAGAGACTTGATTTTTCTGATCTTTGCACTATAGATAAGGACACAAAGCTTTCTATTTTTCTAGAAATTTTGTATTTTCCAGGCTCAAATATGACAGTCAAAATCTGCCCAACTATTTTGACCTTTTGTCAAACAAATTGTAGAAGTTTATTACTAGTCTCTCAGAAATAATTGTGCTTCCTCATCCATTGGCTAATTGTTAACTTATGGGTTATGTAAACACTAAAAATGCTCATTTCTCTATCCTTGCTTTGGCTGGACGAAGCTTAGAGCAAAAATTGTGGCCTGTATTTAGCAAGTACATAAGTCTTTATACATTGAACATTTCATATGAAGCTTCATCTCAAATTCACCTTAATTTCCTACTGTTTTCTCGTTATTCTCTCTCCACCTTCATTTATTTTAATCTATTTTAAAATGTTGAAATACCCACCTTTTAAAAACTGGATTGATTTAATTTTAGGAACAAGATGAAACATATTAAATACACGCAAGAATAAAACTACTTCCTCTAATAAACTGCATAATTTTTACTCTTTGTCTCTGGTTATTTGCTTGGCTTAATGTAACAGCAGAACCACAGGAAAAAAAAAAAAAAAAACCATAAAATATTCTACTGCAGTGGCTTTTAATGTACCAGTATAACCTGGGAAAGTGTCTTTTTAAATTTTAAAGTAATCATTCCTTTATGTGCCACCCCTGGGAATTTTGACTCAAATCTAGTATGGGACCCAGTTATTTATACCTTTTGGACAGCTTCACAGATGAATCTAACATAGATATAGATACAGATATAGATATATATATCCCAATTTTCAAAACTGAGTATTTGAAGAAAATAGGGTGAATCACCATTTGAAAATTAAAAAGAAGGTATAAACTTATATACATGTATATTTATGATAGATTGGTGGTATAGATGATGATAATGAAGATGAATAGATGGAAAGTCAATTATTAAAATAAGGAAAAATAAAAAAGAAAAAACAGATGATAGATTATATTAATTTAAATTGATAAAGGACTAGCGAAAGTTGTTGTATGTTGGAAACACATTAGGTGTATACAATAGTTTGAAAGATTTCTGAAGAACAACCACTCCTCCCTTCTATTTACAGACCGTCACGATAGGTCAGTAAATACTACATTGGAGCACTCAGCAGGTGCTAAGGACTATAAGTAGTATTTTATAACTTGTACCTCATTTCATGCTAGAATAACCCTTTGAGGTAAGTATGATCATCATCACTTTTTGGATTAGCAAATTGAGAACTTTGAACCTCTGTTCATAGTTATATACAGGTAGGAGGTGACAGACCCTGAATGTAGGTCCACATCTCTCACTCCCAAACCTGCAGGCCTGGTTACCATGATCACAGTGCTCCTTCAATATATCTGTTCTTTCACCTGATATAATTCTTAATAATTCCAAATGAGCTCCTTTATCCTTTCTTAACTTCAAATATGGCAGGAGTCATCACTTAGAAATACGTAATAATTTACAATTACTGTTTCTTGAAGTTGGGAAAATCTAGGTAAACAGTCGACTACTAATGAGGTCAGTGACCACTAAGGTTTTTAAGTTTTAAATACTCTAACATGTTATTTGAATAAATGGCACCGTAGCTTTTTTAAGATTAATGGAGCATATTCCCGGATTCCTTTGATCCTAGATTCATTAACCCATGCCTCACTGATTTTTACTCAGCATTTCTATGCAGAGAGAATTATACCTTTAGAACAATGATGCAAGTAAACTGATATTCCATAGAGTAAAAAGGCTACACTTGAATTTGTTGTTGTTTTTGTTATTCTCAAATGTTCTTTCCACCTGAATTATGGTATGCATTTGGTCTCACATATTTTTGTAATATTAGAGTTGGTTTATGTTATTTTTAAAATACTGAACCAGGAATAAAAATGTACCTAGAACATTCAATATTTTACATATTTGATAAAAATGGTTTGTAATACTTTTAATTCTATGGCTAGCATATATGTCTAATTTTAGAAATGCAGTAGCTAGTTTTGTTTACTACATGTGATAATTTAATATAATTATTTACTATATTTACTTTGCTAATTTTGAACTGAATTATACATAATTTGATAATGTATACCTTTTAAGTATTGTCTTTAAACTGAAAAAATTTAGCTTGTAAAATAAAGTCTTAAATGTTGAAACTAAAACTGTGTGTACACTGTGTGCCTGAATTGAATAGGTCCCAGATTTTCTATTCAGCCAGCTTTCCTTGAACATGTGGGACAATTTTATTGTCAAATTTGGGCTGCTTGGATGTATTCACTTTAAATAGAAAATCAACTGAGTTTTGAATTTCATAAAACATGTTGGGTCTCTGAATATTCTACTTATGCTGGAAAGATCCCCATAAAAGCAGACCATGGTAACCACGTTCAAAGGGAATTACGAAAAAGGCAGAGCTGTCATTATGGGGAACCAAAACAAGTAGCTAATACCAGACACTCTTTGTATTTCCAAATACTTCCTATTAAATGTAAATATGCTAAAGGAGTTTGAAAGAGTACTTTGGCTAGTACTCGCTAATGCATTAGGAGGGAATCTTTTATCAATTTTACTGACTTTAGAAAGTGTGCCCTGTGGTCCAAGTATCTCTGTGAATCTCCATTCTCTACTCTTACTACCAGTAGAAAAAAATAGGTACAATTAGTTTGAGTACTCACCTGGGCTAAATATTGTGCTTCAAATTCTTAGCATACATTGTATTGTACAATTTCCATAGCTATCTTATGAGATAAGTGTTCTTTCCCTGTTACAATAATGAAGAACCTGAGGCTCAAAGATGTAAACCTAAGTGCCCTAGGTTAAAAAGCTGGTAAATGACAGAATCGTGGATTTGAACCTAGGATTCAGATTCCAAAGTCTGTGCCCTTCATCACTCCTGCAATATTTATCTTCTTCTCCTTCCCCAACAGAATTCCTCCATTGCCAATGGATTTATTGGAAGCAAGCACACTTATATTTCTGCATTCTTCTTTCTATTTATTTTATCAAAGAAATATTATTTTAAGAATATCAACTATTGCAGATAAATCTCTTCTGGAGTTTAGAACTAGTTCATCAATTCTTGCTTATTCCATTAGCTAAAAAGTAGTCTTGTTTTGTGGTCCTGTGTTAAGATTACCTTGAAATATGAAAGAGCTCTGTTTCTCACACAGGTGTAGAAATTTGTGGAAAGGCAGTAATGTCATTTTGGCAGTGTATCATCTTGAATCAGAAACTAAAGCATGCAAACTGAAATTGATTTGTAACAGGTACCTTATTAGAAGCAAACATCAAGAAAACTAGAATCAATGTTGAAACAAAAATTTGTCTTGTAAGCAATCCTGAGTGAAATGTGTTGACACAGCATCACATTCTGTAGCCCCATTTTTGCATGCTTTTCAAAGCACAGCTATCTCAGGCTGAGGGAGATGAATAATTGACTGATCACTGCATAATTCAACATAGTGTTGTAAAAATTCAAGGTCTGGCAAATTTGAAGCTTTTCTTTTTTATTGAGACTGAGGTTAAAGTTTCAATCAACCTTGAAGAAACATTTAAATAGCACAAGGATATATGATTTATTAAAGTGCATATTATTCTTTCTTATATTCCCTCCTTCTTCATTAAGCTTTCTCACATAATGCATATATAAAGTTAAAAGAGTATCTATAAGGTTTAGTAGAGCTCCGTCTGTAGTGACTTCAAAAGCAGTAATATCATCAACGTCTGAACACACTTATCAAGCAAAGAAGCTCAAATAAATTGCTTTCTATATGTCCCATTATATTTTTATTTGTGATATATGCAGAGTTTAAACTAGTATATTCTAAAATTTCTTCAAAAACATCATCATCAACAACAATCCATGGAGTTATTTTTCATTCAATCCATTTTCCTAGGAATTATTATTACATCAACCCAGGCACTCTCTTCAAACCCAGAATATAAGTCGAAAAAGATAAAAACAGAGGCCTTGCCAAAAAAGGAGAAAGCAATCCACTTTGACAGGGAAGTACCAAAAGAAGAAAAAGCTGCTTCTGTTTAATTAAGTGGAAGAGATGTTAAGAATTATTGGAGATTACTTTAAATTGAATTATATTTATTTTCATATAAAGATTACATTTTTAATTTTAAAGATTAATAGAATTCTGTTTATCTTTAAAAATTCTGAAAAAAATTCTTTATATTATGCTTCATATTAACATTTAATAATTATTTCATTACATGAATTGACAATTTTATAGCTATTCTAAGAAATGTTTAGAAATTATTTACCTTTAGATATTTCTAAGGGAGACATAAATTAAAAATCTGTCTTTGTACAAAAATTTGGTTTGGGTACAATAAGATTTTTCTGATATGTGAAAGATACATTTTATTAATTTGCATATATTAAGAAAGGTTTTTTTTAAAAATTATACTCAATGTAAATTGGAGAAAACAGGATGAATGGCAAATTTTCTGTGACACAGAAGCAATTGATTTTTGCATCACAAGTAGACTTCATCATAAAATAACCAACTTTAAACTAAAGTATTTGAGAACGTTTAGCTCAACCTTGTACACTTAAATAGTGTAAGTTCAACATAATTATACTAGCATGCAACCAGACTGTAATAATTGTGCATTGTATAACCACGATTTGACATAAAATAGGCATAAAACAGGCATGTTGTTTTAGAAAATCTGACATTCTCACTGGGGAGCAAAATGTTGGTATGTAAAGCAATTAACTAACAAACATAATGATTTTCTATTTCTCCTTTCTAAACAGTTTTTCCAAATCCTAAACAAACACTATTATGGCATAATGTCAAAGAAGACTTATAAAATAAAGTGAACAAAACAGCTTAATAAATTTTCATGTTTCAGAAGTGATTTAGGAGATAAGATACTGTCATTAAGAATTATGAATCTCTTTTAAATATCATGATGAGGTTAGATACAAACTGAAACACTCTTCTTTTTCTAGAGTAACTTAAATGCTGAAATCAGTTGAACATATAATGTCTAAATCAGAAAGTCACATACCCCAGCTACTGTTTTTCAACTTCTTCAGTCACATTGATTGCCCTGAATTGCATAAAACATTTTTCTCTTGCAACTTACTTAGCAGTTCCTTGGGCTGTCTAATGAACTAAAAGATTATCATTATTGTTAGGTACACAGGAGTGTAGGCTGCATGGCACACACTGTTGATTTGATACCCTCTATGATGACAGTATATGGTTCACCGGCTTGGTTAAACAGCACATCAGCAGCAGTGATGGGTGATCAATCTCATTCCCCATAGCATTGCTCCCCAAAGAGTCATTATTGAGAATAAAATGAGAAAAGGCTATCAGAGGGAATCATTGGGTCTATGGCTTTAAAAAATAATAATAAATTAAAAAAAACCTAACAAAATAAATGAACAAGAAGAGTCTTGGGAAAATGCATTTTTTAAAACCTTGTTATAAAAAGAGAGGCAAAGGGACTGATTAATATTGTGGAAAATGGCAACTTTATTTTCATACTTACCACAAGTACGCATCCTTGTCAAGTACCCAGTAGCAGCTTATTATGCAAGCATATTTAAATGAAACTTCCATTTCATTATTATACTATATTCATTTAAAAAAATAAATTAAAAGATGCACACAAGGTATCAGAATCTCAACTACCAATGGCCAATACCTGGTACAAATTGAAAACTAAGTTTAATTTTCTAAATTTAAGATTAACATTCTTAATATTAACATCATATGAATTTTCATTTTGCTGTTCTGTATCAAAGAATGAAAAATCAACAGTGTAACTAGTATAAAAAACCAATTCTAAAATATAAACTTATTTCTAAAGTGATTTAGTTGAAAAAAATCTAATTCTTATTTCTTCCTTTACAACTATACAGGTTGAGAATGTTAATAAGCATTCCTAGTAAGGTACAATAATTGGAACTAATATTTTTCTCATGTGAATTTCCCTTATAGGAACTTGATTATCTTGTAAGGCAGAGAAAAATTGGTAAAGAATGTTGTAATTCAGAAAATGAAAATGTTCATTATAATACCTCACATTTATTTAGTTCTTATGATGTCTCAAGTACGTGCTAAGAACTTTACATAGATTCTCTTATTTAATCCTCATAGTATCTCTGAGGTAGTTTCTATTAGTTATCTGTTTTACAAATGAGGAATCTGAGGCCTAGAAAAGGATTAAATAGCTTGTTTAAGGCTATAACACTTGTAAGAGTTGGAATAACAAGTTGAAACAAGAGAGTTTGACTTTAATTTCTACCTTATTCAATACCATGCATTTTTACTTATCTTGAAAGTTTGCAGAACATTGCTTTTATTTCTAGGAACCAAATTTTCTGAATCTTACAGTAGGAAATACCATTTGGTAAATGAAAGACATAACTTCAAAAAATATTTTAAGTTTTACTCACCCTCCCCGCTTTTTTTTTTTTTCTATCAAGTTAGTTACTCTTGGTACCCATAAGAAAACCCTTATCAAAATGTCTTACAATCAGGAAATCTTCGTGTTTTACATAAAAACAATTCACAAAGCTAGCTCCAGGGCAATGTTAGTGTTTTACATAAAAAGAATTCACAAAGCTAGCTCCAGGGCTAGGTAAATTTAGCAGCTTCATGACATAACCAGGAGCTCAGGTACTTTCTGTATTATCCCATTTATTTGTTTATTAGAGGCAGAATCTCTCACTCTGTTGCCCAGGGTGGAGTGCAGTGGTACAATCATAGCTCACTGCAGTCTTGAACGTCTGGGTTCAAGCAATCCTCCCTCCTCAGCCTCCCAAGTTGCTGGGACTACAGTTGTGAGCCATGCCAACGAGCTTCTTTAGTATTTATCTTCCCAGTTTTCTCAGCTTGACCTCCTTAGATTCACAAGATGGCTCCAGAAGTTCCAGATATAATATCCAGACATGATAGTGTGCAGCAAAAACAAAAACAAAAACAACAACAACAAAAAGTTTTCAAATGGTCTCCTGGAACTTCCCTCATGTCTCTTTCAGCAGAATTTTGTTGTATGTCTATGCCTATACCAGTTCTAAAGGAAGAGAATGGAACCACCATAATCAGTTAGCCCTGTATGATTCAGCTCTTGCTAGGAATGGATGAGACTGTTATGCCCAGACCGTTTGTTCCCCAAAGAAGACCACCAGGGTCCAGAGTCAAAGCCAAGCGGCAAGGATCTTTTACTGCAAGTTCGAACTTGGTCCCTCCGTTCCACAGCGTACAAGAGGGCCCCGAACAATGCGAGTGCTTGCTTTTTATAGCCCGATGTAAATAGGATAATTAAAGTCACAGAGGAACAAGGGAATTCTTTTGGTTACAGCATTACAATTGGTTTACATTTTAAGTTATACATTTAGTAGTTTTTCTATTGGTTCCTGCGCTTTCAGTAAAACCTCACACGGCTGTGTCCTTATCGGGGATTTTCCAGGTGGTGTTGGTGCTGGGCTCAGGAAATTGAGAGATATATGGTAGGTGGTGTTTGTACTGGGCTCAGGAAGTTGAGAGATATATGGTGTTTGTACTGGGCTCAGGAAGTTGAGAGATATATGGTGTTTGTACTGGGCTCAGGAAATTGAGAGATATATGGTGGGATGTGTTTGTACTGGGCCTGTTTGTGTTGAGCCCGGGGCTGAGGAATGTGCTTTGTGTTGAGCCCGGGGCTGAGGAATGTGCCTGATTTCTTTCAAGACCTCTTCTTCCAAAGGAGAAAGTCAACTTAAGACAGGTGGGTTCCAGAACTAAATTAGGCTACTTTATAAAGAAGAAAGGGCAGAAAGAATGTAAATAGCTGTAGTGTCCAATGAACAATAGCATCTAGATTAAGAGCACGGATTGGATTTAAACAGGTTGGATTCATATTCTTGTGCCATCATTTGTAAGTTATGAAGCTATGTGGGCTCTTGAAAATTTATTAATTGCTCTGTGCCTGTCTCCTCTCCTGTAAAGTAGAATCCATAACAGTGACTATTTCCTATAGTAGTTTTAAGGTTGAAATGTGCTGAAATGTGTACAGCACTGAGAACAGTACCTGGCCCATATTATAACATCTATGTCTGAAATTTCCAAAAGTATTTTAAAGCTCACATTATAGGAGTTTCTAGTTTCTGGTCCAGCATGTAGGTAGCTTGGAAGACACCGCTCCATTCTCACAATAAGTAAAAAGTTGAACAAACCGAAAAATCAACAACTCATCTTAGATCCTTCTAAGAAGTGAAGTTGCAGGGCAATCTGATGCTCCCCAAATTGAAGAGGCAGACAGACTGATATTGAGAATCACAACTTACCAGAGCTGAAACCCATAAGCAGAAACTTCTGTGGTAACCAGTGCAGAGGTAGGAAAATCTGAATCCTAATTCATGAATTGATGAAGACTCTGTATAGACAAATCTGATGATTTAAAACTCTAGGGGACCCAGTCATGGGGTTGGGTGGGGGCAGCTCACATTTTTGTTACTATACTACATTTCCAATGCAATGTAATATAAGGACTTATTCTGAGGACTTTTAGGTGATAAAACGAATGAAGATTCAATCATCCAGAAAGCTATTGTGTACTATAATCAGATTTATTATCCTTTATAAATTTCATTATAACTTCAGAAAAGATCATTGGAGTTACTGGATTTGGTTGCGTAACAAATGTACTGAAAATTCTCATGACATTTGCTTTAAATTACATAGTTTCTACGTGTTTTCATTGTCTTAAAACACTAGAGTGGTGAATGAGATACATCTAATACCTGCCTATAAAAATTATATAATAGCAAGGTGGCAGACTAGAAATAGCTAATTATTATACACAATTGATTACTGGCTTGTCATTGTGTGAATTACTATGAAGAAATATAAGATGTAATTGGAGCTTATAGCTGAGGAAACAGGTCTAGTCTTAAGAAGGCAGGGTCCCGATAACTACCCAGTTAGCTATGAAGAGTTAGGAATAATGTATTAGGTGAAAGTACATTGGAAAATCATTTAGAGGTCAGCATGTCTGAGGCCACTCAGTGGAGATTAATAAAACCAAGATCTGGAAAAGTTGAACTTTCACAACAAAAGAAAGAGTATCAAAAGATGAGACTGGCAAGTCAGAATAAATGACATATGAAGAGTCTTGTCAAGCATGGTGAGAAATGTAGTTCTTATTCCACAAGCAACAGCAATGTATTAAAGTATTTTTTTTTTTAAACACTGGTAGGATGTATTCTTCAGTGAACACTCACTATTATGGGAAGACAATACTTCCCGTACTATATGGAAGTACTATATATCATCCTGCATGGACTTGCATCACTTCAATCTAGTCTTCGAATAATAGGTGAGGGATGATAGGATTTTGGACTAAGGTTTTAAGAGAAGACATAAAAACATACCTGAAAGTACAATCAAGAGGATATGTTGACTAAATGTCTGTGGAATATAGATATATAGCACAAAAACCTCTCTCTTTTACTCTCTCTCTCTCTCTTTTTTTTTTTTTTTAAATAGGCCCTTATTGATGTTTGAAGAGATGGTAGGCTGCCTCTTACATGGCTATGACACTTTTGTGAAGCAGCTTTAAACCTCCCCTTACAGCTGAAGCAACATAACCATTTCACATCTATGTCATGAAGAATGCACCAATACAATCTGCACTTAGAGTTTATGGAAATGAGGAGAGAGAAGTCTTTTCAAATTTTAGCTGAACTAAAAAGCCTCAACATTTCTAAGACATATGAATAAGTAAATAGATAGCTATATATTGTCAACATATTTGGTCAAAATCCTACATCTGCCTAATTTAAAATTAATACTTTTGTCCCATTGTATAGTATCAGTTGTATTAATCTGAAAAATTCTGAGAACAATAGTATAATTTCAAGTAAATTAAAGGGAAATAATAAAAGTAATAGAAGAAAATAATAAAATAATCCACAAAGACATAATATTGAGGATTAAACAGGCTAAAAGTTATTTTTTTAAAAGTCTAATGAAATGGATAAACTTCTGGAATCACTGATCAAGATAGTAAAAAGAGCCAAGAAACAATAACATTAGAGTAATAATAAAAACAGGGATACTACTATAGGTGCAAGTGAGATTAAACAATGCTTCTCAATATTAAATGTGCTTACAAATGACTTGATGACTGTATTAGTTTGCTAGGGTTGCTATAACAAAAAGAGACTGGGTGACTCATAGAAAGAAATTTATTTACTTAAAGAGGCTAGAAGTTCAAGATCAAGGTGTCAACAGAGTTGGTTTCCACGTAAGGGCCCTTTCCTTGCCTTGTAGATGACTTTCATCTGTGTCCTTACATGGCCTCTCCTCAGTGCTCTCACACATCCCTGGTGTCTCTTCTTCTTCCTATTTTTTCTTTTATTTTTTAGTTGGCACATAACAATTGTACATATTTATGGGATACAAATTGATATTTCAATACATGTATACAATGTGTAATGATCAAATCAGGGTAATTAGCATATCTATCACCTCAAGCATGTACCATTTCTTGGTGTTGTGAACATTCAAAATCCTCTCTTCCAGTTTTTTGAAAATACACCCTCAATTATTGTTAACCATATTCACTCTATAGTGCTGCAGAACACCAGCACACATCTCTCCTATCTCGTTGTAATTTTGTATCTGTTAACCAACCTCTTTCCATCATGCCCTTCCTTCAGTGCTTCCAAGCCTCTCTTACCTGCAGTTCTACTCTCTACTTCCTCTTTTTATAATGTCACCAGCCATATTGAATTAGGGGCTACCCATAAGACTGTATTTAATCTTAATTATCTATATAAAGGTCCTATCTCCAAATGTAAGTCAAATTCTGAGTAATTGGGAGTTAGGACTTTGACGTAGAGCCTTGAAGAAGACATACTTCAATCCATCACTGGGACTTCCTTCAGTAGCTCTGAGATGGGACTCAAGATTGAGCATTTCTTAAAAGCTCCCAAACAATGCCAATGCTGCCTAAATGCAGAATATACCTTGAGTTACAAGGAATAAAATGGATTAACAGAAAATATTTCAATAACTATAAGTTGTTATAATGAAAAACTTAGATTAAAAGAAGAAATTCCTTGTAAAATGTAGATTAATAAAATTGATTCAAGAAAATAATGAGCTTTACATGATCTCGTAATTATAAAAATCTTACATCAATATTTTTAAAGTAAAAAAACTGTGGCAGATAAATAAACCAAGACAGCTTTAGAAATATGTACTTTCAACATTCACAGGGAGAAATTTTGAGTCCTATAAAAACATTTCATGGGAAGTAAGAGGTAACATTTCCTGACTAGTTTTATGAGGCTAGTATAAACTTGACACTCTATCCAGACAAAGGAAGTACAAGAATGAAAACATAAAATCTAATTTCACATGATGCTTAGTCAAATGCTAAATATTAGCCAAATAAAGCTAACAATATATAAAAGGAATACTTATATATTACCCCCATTATATGTATTCCATGCATGCAAAGATTGTTTTTAAAAGTATTTTCAAAAAGCTATGTTAATCTATTTTTTAAAATCTTAAAACTCATCTCCATAAAGGGAAAACAGTAATTCTATGAAATTCAAATTCCATTCATGAGACATATTCTTGGTAAACTAGAAACAGAAGAGTGATATGGTAGGTCTGATGTGGCACCTGAGAAACTGCCCTTTTTAGCACTTCCCAGGTGTTACTGAAGCTGCTGATGAGGGAACTACACCCTGAAACCATGATATGTGCTACAATAAGGCCCACATGGCTGTTTAATTCTTTCTGGGTTCAGTTAGCATTGAAAAGTAGCAAAAAACCCCATATACTCTCAAAGCCATCAAATTTATGTGTACTGTTAGATGCACAGATTATAAGTTAAAGGTATAATTTTATTGCTTTGAAAATTAATAATGATGCAATCATTATTTTCTCAGATATCAGCCTAAGAGTTACAACAGTACAGTAGGGTTACTATTGAAATTTAAATTCAATAAAACCATTTCATCAGACTAGAATAAAGAGAAGTAGCATGCATATGTGTGTATGTCTACATATCGCTTTCTAAAACTACAGAAAACAAACATACGTATATAAGTACACATATGCTTTTTCAAGGAAGTTGTCAGGAGCTGGCTCACATGATGTATCTTTGATAATAGTCCTGATACTTGACAGCCTTCTCTTGAATCCAGCAGGAATCATGAGGTCCGCTAATGTTCCTGGCAAGTTGTATGAAATTTGTTCTCATCACATGTCTATGTACACTTTCTACTCCTCACACTGGTTGAATTGATTGGGGTGCAGAGAAGGTAGACTCAGAGGGCCATCTGCACAAAAATCTGCTATTTCATACTCAACATCTCTTTCCCTTACATCAGTGGTTCTCAATTAGAAGTGGATTTGCCCCAGGATATATTTATCAATGTCTGAAGACATTTCGGGTTGTCACAACTAGGAGTGGAGTACAGGGAGTGGTACTTGTATCTTGTGGATAGAGGCCTGGGCTACTGCTTAAAATTCTACAATGCACAGGATAGCTCCCCACTATCTTGATGTGTCTCTTTTCCTTTGTCCTTCCTTGCCTCTTACTGTCCTTCTCCCTCTATCCCTTAATGGTGTATTTCATCCCAGGAGAATATACCTTAACGGTATATTTGTTTTATCCCAACAGATACCCACCACATTGATCCTTCAAATATTCCCAGAATATCTGAATTGGGAGTTACAGCACTTCATTTTAAGCTCCTTGACAACATGGATATTATTTCAAAGGGTATTTCCTGAACCTTCACTCTGCCTTACCTCCAGCACAACAATCTATATGCAGATGATACTCAATAGATGCCAACGGATATAATGAAATGACATTTCTCTACAAAGAATAGGTCTTTCTAATACTATTAGAAATGAAGATATTTATATGATGAATAGCTCACACAAATACAGAAAAAATATTAATTTTCCCCTAATTTGCATTTGTGCATAGCACCTCAGAGAAATATAAATGTAGAGGTTGTTTTTACTATGATTATAAAATATTTTGTTGCTCTTTCATATGTCCTTCTAATTTGATTATATCTGTTTACAGTGTGAAGAGGGTACATTTTTAAAGTGAATAACTAAACATATTCAGGACTTGAATTCTATAATTTTAAATTACAGAGCAAATACTAATCGAAATGTTCCAAATATATTCTGAATTTAGTATTTAAATTTCTAAAGTAGGTACCTTGTTCTTATCCATCACCTATTCCAATTCTTAGAGAATATACAAGTAAAATAGTATTCATTTTGATGGACCTTGTTTGACGGACTTGTTTGGGCAGGAGGAAGCAGAAGACAAAGTGGACAGTAAAACAGCTCCTTTGGTGATAACCTAAGACTATATAAAAATCCAACAGAAGAATAAATTTAGGTTTCTTAGGGCTAGCTGTTCCACCTAAGCACTAGTGTTTACCAGATAGAATAGATAAGGCAACATAAAATTTACAAATTAATTAATGACACTGACTTATTTACAATCCTTTAACAAATTAGACAACTGGGCAATGCCCGAGAATATTCGAGCTTATATTTCAGTGTTATTCTTTTTATTTACTAGCCAAATCTATGATCCCTTTAAAAGTTAGCTTCCTTTTTCATGAACTACTCCACATAATTTTGTCTACAATGAAATAAAAAGTTAAATAATGGGTCACTCTGGCCTTAGTTTTTACTTACTTGGTTTTAACGTAGCATTTTCAATATGATATTATTAACATAACAAGACATAATGCCTGCATCCATTGAGAGAGGTGCTTATCCTGTTTGGTCTTAATGAAGTTCCTGAATATACCGGATTGTATTCCAACTGCATTCTTGATCTGCCTCACTCTTTTGATTACAAAATGGTAAGCACTGACCATCTTTCCCCACCAAAACTAGTCTCTTTCTCCTGAAATACTTCTGACTTATCTGTTTGTAAATATTCTATTTTTAATAGCTGGACAAATTCCAATATACTATACTTTATACTTTAAGAGTTGGACAAATTCCAGTATACTATATGTTCTAATATACTATATTTGTTCACGTTAAATAAAATCAACAATCTCCTTTATACAGATCTTTAAAATATTTTTTCTTCTTATAGAAAGAAGTCAACCTTTTCATTTTCCCATATACTCATCAGCTAATTATAACTTTTAATAAAACATTCTTTGTAATATAGTTTATTCTATTTAATTTCATCCATGAAAACCAGTTCCAAATCCCAGTTAACTTTCAAAGTAACAGCTACACTGTTTCTCTCATCTGGCTAAAGTGGCAAGATAATTGGTTTTAGGCAACATGTGGTAGAAAAAGCCTATTTAGTAAGGGTATAACAGAGTAGAATCTCATTTCCCAAGTTCGAATGAAATTTAAATGAGTATGTTTTTGGTTTTCACAGAGTATAAAATTTAAATTATGACTTTTCATATAGACTTATCATAAATTTCTTCAAATTGTAATGAATCTGATGATTCTCTCATTGAACAATGTATCTATAAATGAAGAAAAATTATTTAAGCCTGGTTTTCCTTGGATATATGTTTTGAATTAAAAATAAAAGACATTTCTTAGGATCTAAAGAGAGAATACAACTGGAAGACAGTGCTCTCATTATAAAAACATATGCACAGCTCTCCATGTGAAGAATCTGGTGTAAAATATCTCCGATTGGGCATTAGAAGTAAAGGACAGTGTAGAAAAAATAGCTCTACTCTTCCATGGATGATTCAGCATTGCTTCGTATTCAGGAACTGTGAATTATGTGCCAAACAAAGTGCCTGAAGGAGCAGATGCTGGAATGTTCATGTCCTAAACATGTAACCCTGTTAGTATCAAAGCAGCTTACTAGAAGATACATCAACCCCAAGGGCCATTTGACCACATTCCCAGAGCTTTCTGATATGAAAGACTTTAGGAAATGAAAGATAATCTACCACGGCTTTCATCCCTATCCCCTCAGACTCTATTATAATCACCTTGTGAGAAAGCACACTTCATTACAAAATCAAATTGCTTGCCTCCCAAGAGCTACTTTTTAGTCTGGGTGGATTTTAGTTATCCTCCGAACAACCAAAAATAATCAAGATGATTGTCTTAGTTTGACAATGTCTGATGGCTTTTGCATAATCACATCAGAAAGATTTTCTTTTCTTTTCTAGAAATTCCTTTGGATAAACCAAGACAGTGTATAACTGATGCACATTAAAAGCAACATTATTAATTTATGTCAAATAAAAACTAATAAACAGTTGTATTTGAAAAGTAGAGTTTCATTCTGTCTGAATTTAGAGGTCTTAATGGCATCACTAAGAAATTATCCAAAAATGTCTACTCTTCTTATGTTATTTTCTACCATTTGTCCTTGAAATATTTTTCTTTGATATAGGTCTGCCTAAAATCAATAGCAAATAAATAATTCTAAAATAGCAAACTCACTAATTAAACATATAAAATTATTTAAAAGCAGTAAAGTAAATAATAATTCAAAGTGTTTCTCTCTAAATAAAATAAATTATCAGGTATGAGGGAGAATCTCAACCAACTTTTAGCGAGATTGCCAGGAAAAAGAGTGAGCATAAATTTAATGTACACTTAAATTTGAAATTATACAGATCAAATGAGTCACTGCTTTTGTATATTCTTATCTCTCATGGCTTTGGTCAGTCTTCAGAGCTGCACTGTCTCTGGAATCCTAGTATGAACTTATCTGTGATGATGAGCAGAGTTATAAAATAGAGTCAGCTCTATCTAGTCCTACCTGAGACCAGTGGCAACACGTGTTTTTCCAAGAATCATTACCTCTTCTTGAATCAGATTTATATCTTTCTGAATATTCACAGGTACTGGTACTCTAGATTGAAACTCTAACCTAAGTGACTGGTTAGATAAATTCATATAAATATAAAATCATACATTTCTGAAAAATGAATATAAGTAACAAGGGGAAATCAGGAATTCTTTTACTCATTGTTACAACTGAAAGTTGAAACTAAAAGTTGATCAGAAAATGTGTGTGTCTAGAGTCAGGATTACAAGGAATCCCTAAGAATGTGAAAATTACA
This sequence comes from Mandrillus leucophaeus, assembly GCF_000951045.1. Taxonomy (NCBI): domain Eukaryota; kingdom Metazoa; phylum Chordata; class Mammalia; order Primates; family Cercopithecidae; genus Mandrillus; species Mandrillus leucophaeus. Next base: position 20,894 of record NW_012109519.1, on the reverse strand, counting down.
CAAATATTTGAAAACTAACTAACCATTTCTGAATAACCAACAGTAAATGAAGAAACAAAACAGAAATTATAAAATGCTTTGAACTGAAAACAATCTAAATAAATTATTCTAAAATCAGATCCAGAAATATAAAAAAATATATATAGCATAAAAACGGGGTTTCATTCTCTAAATGCAAGATTCAAAAGTCAATCAATGTGATTTATGATATTAACAATCTATAAAAGAAAAATCAAATGACCATCTCAATAGAGACAGAAAAGAATATTTTACAGAATTCAACAACTTATCCAGAAAAATACTCATCAAACTTGAAATAGAAGAAAAATTCTACAAACTGATAAGGGACATATAAAAACTTACCAATGACATCATATTTAATAGCAAAAGACTAAATATTTTTCCCTTAAGATCAGGAACAAGACAAGGATGTCCACTCTCACCATTTCTATTCAACATCATACTAGAAATTATAGACAGTAAAATAAAGAAAATATATAATAAAAGTAACTTGATGAGAAAAGAAGGTATAAAACTTTTGTTATAAAATTTTGCCTTTTGTTCAAAGGCAAAATTATGGTCTATGTAGAAAATGTCAAAGCATGTACAAAAAAAGCTACTAGAAGTAATAAGTGAATTTAGCAAGGCTGAAGAGTACAATATCACTGTAAAAAAGACTATATTTCTATACAGAAGTAATGAACAATCAGTGATTGTATTAGACAGGAACACTGGAAATTAATTCAAAAAATTAAAATTTTTAAAACAGAAATAAATGGAAAATACACTGTAGTCATAGATCAAAAGATTCAATATTATTAAGACATCAGAAATAGACCCACATATTTGTCGATGACAAATTTCTGATTGAGATACAATTGCATACTAATGAGAAAGTATAGTCTTTTCAACACATGATGCTAGAAAAATTAGATATCCATATTTTAAAGACAAACTTCAATTCATATTTAATGCCAGATGTAAAAAATATATCAAAACAAATAAGAAAAACTAAAATTATATATCTTCCTGAAGAAAACATAAGAAAAAATTTGGTGACCTTGATTAGGCAAATAATTTTTATTGGGGGCACCCAAGATATAATATATTAAATAAAATATTTAGTATATTAGACTAATCAAAGTTAATAATTTCTACTCTTTGAACAACACTGTTAAGAGATGAAAAGTAAAACCACAAAGTTGAAAATATTTGCAAATTAT
>NW_012109519.1:16417-18671 GCF_000951045.1 Mandrillus leucophaeus | reverse complement strand
GGGGCGGGGGGAGGGATTGCATTGGGAGTTATACCTGATGTAAATGACGAGTTGATGGGTACAGCACACCAACATGACACATGTATACATATGTAACAAACCTGCACGTTGTACCCCAGAACTTAAAGTATAATAATAAAAAATAAAAATAAAAAAATCTATTTTCAGAAAATTATTACTATTTAACCTGAAAACTCCTAAAATCCCCATTCACACAGCTTGACATTATTTTACCTGACAGAACTCATTCAGTGAGGAAAGCCCTATGATCAGAGTGTGTGTTTAAAAAAAAAAAAAAAAAAAGTAGTGATTTGTTACATTGTTACTGCCTGATACAGTGATGTTAGTTGGAGCAAACAAAAGGCTAGACAGAAAGATGAAAAGAAAAATCAGATAATAAGATATGCCTAGTAGGTTTTGAAAAGTTCCAACATTTCCTGGGGAACCAGAAAGCCATGGCTTGTGTAGGGCTATGTGCATAAGACATAAGAAGGCCCCAGTTTTTACTCCTGGCTGACCACAGGGCTATGCACCAGCTGGGAGTGAAGGTGAAGGCAAAGTTGTAAACTGCCAGAGGGTGGAAGGTATGTTCCAACCAATATTCACAGAGAAAGAAGAGGGGCAAAATGTATAGCAGTTTGGAGATTTATTGGTTGAAGACATTTAGGGAACTCTCTGTTCAATCACTGGTTGACGACTAAGCAAGCTACCTAGAAGTTTTTCCAGCAGCTGGAGATTTTAGAGAATTAGTCCAAAAAGTTTGCTAAATAAATAAATAGCAACAAGAGCAACAATAAACAGCAACAAAAGTAAATATGACAAGGAGAGAGGCTGACTGCCATTGTTGCCCAATGATATTATTTAAAATGTCCAGTTTTCAACGAATAATGATTGGAAAAATGCAAAAAGAAAAACCCCAGCAAAGTGTGGCTGATACTCAGGAAAACAGAATAGAATTTGTCCCTGAGGAAGCCGAGATGATGGATTTACTAGATAAAGACTTTAACTATTACAGATATTTTGAAAAAACTAAAGGAAACAATTTCTAAAGCATAACAGGAATGTATGAGAAAGTTTCTCACAAATGGAGAATATAGATAAAAAATAGAAATGATTTTTTAAAAGACCAAATAGAAATTTGGGAACTGAAAAACTATAATGACTGAAATTTTAAAATTCACCAGAGGTGCTAAAAACATATTTGAGCTGGAAGATAAAAGAATCAGTGAACGTGAAGGTAGGTCCATTTACATTTTCTGGCCTGAGGGGAACAAAATAAAAAAGAATGAAGCAAAAAGAATAGAGATCTCTGGGAAACTATCAGTGTATCAACAAGTGCATAACGGGAGACCCGGGAGAGGGGAAAAAGGAACATAAAGTTTATTTATAGAAATAATCGCTTCCAATTCCTGAGATATGATGAAAAGCATTCTATCCAAGAAGTTCAACAAACTTCAAGTAGAATAAACTCAAAAAAATTAATATCTTTGCCATGGGTAGACACCTTATCCAAGTAAGAACAAAGTTTATTTCTTATCAAAATTAAATTGATTCACTTTAATACAAACTTTCTGGACAGTTGCACATTTTTGTCAACATCAGGCAGTGTATCCTATGTAGAAAAAAGTAAATTTGACTCTTAAGGGTTCCCTGGTTCTGGTGACGTAAATAGGAAGCAAAAGAAGCATTAGCAAAGACTATAAAAGAACAGTTGAGTTAATTGAAAAAGAAATATGAGAGAGAAGTTTCATGGAAAGAGAGGAAAAGACTTTCAACTGGTTGTAATAGTCAAAGGTTCTAAGTGCTATGAAATCTGTTTAATCTGTCCACCTTTTATTAAGGAGAAATGTAGTCCTATTTATAGATATGTTTATAACAGAGTTTTATGATGGTTTATACACCCCAGAAGTGATGAAATGGTGTCTTCACTGGCAGAAATTTTGCCTGCATGTAATTTCATGATAGTTTGCATTTTCTTGAAATATATAGCTTGTCTAACTAGTTTTTAGTTAATAAAAATAAGAAAAGTGCTGCATGACAATGACATCTTCTAAAATCAGTGTAAATACTTAGAAATCATAAACCCAAAAGTGAAGAACAATGATTGTATTAGGGTTCTCTAGAGGGACTGAACTATGTATAAATATATAAATATATATAGAGAGAGTTACATAACTATATATATAGTTATATGGTTATACATAGTTATATATGGTTATATATTTAGATAACTATTAGCAAAGATTATAACATA
>NW_012109519.1:13778-16222 GCF_000951045.1 Mandrillus leucophaeus | reverse complement strand
ATATGTGTATATATATGTGTGTGTATATATATATGAGTTTATTAAGTATTAACTCACATGATCACAAAGTCCCACAATAGGCTATCCACACGCTGAAGAGAAAGGTGAGCCAGTCCAAGTCTCAAAGTTGAAGAACTTGGAGTCCAGTGTTCTAGAGCAGGAAGCATCCAGCATGGGAGAAAGAGACAGGCTGGGAAGCTGGGTAAATCCAGTCTTTTCAATTTATTTATTTATTTTTTTTGACTGCTTTATATTCTAGTCACTCTGGCAGCTGATTAGATGATGCCCACCCAGACTAAGAGTGGTCTGCCTTTCCCAGCCCACTGACTCAAATGTTAATCTCCTTTGGCAAAACCCTCACAGACACACCTAGGATCAATACTTTGCATCCTCCAATCCAATCAAGTTGACACTCAGTATCAACCATCACAAAGATCATCCAAGTACATGAGCATTTGGAAATCTTTTATAATTTGTGCATTTTGTAAAAATTATGTTAGATATAAAGATATTTGCTGTCATAGTTATTTAATTCTACCTAGAATATGTTCACTTTACCCTTAATTGGGTTGTTAAATTGAGCACAATTTATTGTCCACAGAAAGCGCTAAAATTTCTTCAGTTCATGACATTTATGCGTAGGCTCTACTCCCTCTAAAAATGCGTTAAATTTAACCCAAAGTGTATTGCCAAATATAAAATTTATATTTTTCTATAGCTTTCCTGGGAGTAATGATATTTTGATTACACTGACTCTGTTGTGAAAGACAAGAATTGACATTGTGGTTATGTCTGAATGAAAAGTTCGATTATTGTAGTCCATTTTATTAAGTTGAAAAACAATCGTTTCATTAGTTGTGTTTAGTTAGTTTAATTTTTGCCCATTTTTTCCCTAAAGAACACATTAACTTTAGGAAAAATAATATGCAAATTTAAAAGATATTCAAATATCAGATCAGAAAACAAGAGATAAAGGCCAATATTTTTTTTCTTTTTCTTCTCTTTTTTTAAAATTTTTTTTAATTTTTCTGTGAAAAGTGGTCTCAATTCATTGCCTAGGCTGGAGTGCAGTGGTGTGTTCCTGGATCACTGCAGCCTGACCTCCCTGGACTTAGGTGATCCTCCCACCTCAATCTCCTGAGTAGCTGGGACTACAGGCACATGGCACCACACCTGGCTAATTTCTGTGTATTTTTAATAGAGACAGGGTTTGCCATGCTGCCCAGGCTGGTCTTGAACCTCTGGACTCAAGCAATTCACCCACCTCAGCATCCCAAAGTGCTAGGATTACAGGTGTGAGTCACTGTGCCCAGACAAAAGGATAATATTCTGTGCCATGTCTGTTTTCACGTGGCTGATAAAGACATACCCGAGACTGGGAAGAAAAAGAGGTTTAATTGGACTTACAGTTCCACATGGCTGGGGAGGCCTCAGAATCATGGGGGAAGGTGAAAGGCACTTATTACGTGGCAGTGGCAAGAGAAAATGAGCAAGATGCAAGAGCAGAAACCCCTGATAAAACCATCAGATTTTATGAGACTTTTTTACCAGCATGAGAACAATATGGGGGAAACTACCCATGATTCAAATAATCTCCCATCAGGTTCCTCCCACAACATGTGGTAATTATGGGAGTACAATTCAAGATGAGATTTGGGTGGGGACGCAGAGCCAAACCATATCGTTTTTCACCTGGTCCCTCCAAATCTTGTGTCCTCACATTTCAAAACCAGTCAAAACCGTAAGTCAAATCTCATGTCCACACATATCCAAACCTTCCCAACAGTCTCCCAAAGTATTAACTCATTTCAAAATTAACTCCAAAGTCCACAGTCCAAAGTCTTATCTCAGACAAAGTAAGTCCCTTCCACCTATGAGCCTGTAAAATCAAAAGCAAGTGAGTTACTTCCTAGATATAATGGGGGTACGGGCATTGGGTAAATACAGCCATTCCAAGTGGCGGAAATTGGCCAAAACAAAGGGTCTACCAGCCTCATGCAAGTCAGAAATTCAGCAGGGCAGCCAAATCTTAAAGGTCCAAAATGATCACCTTTAATGCCATGTCTCACATCTGGGTCACACTGATGCAGGAGTTGGGTACCCATGGTCTTGGGCAGCTCCACCCCTCTGGCTTTGCAGGATACTGACCCTCTCCTGGCCACTTTCACAGGCTGGCATTGAGTGTCTGCAACTTTTCCAGGTGTGTGGTGCAATCTATTGGTGGATCTACCATTCTGGGATCTGGAGGATGGTGACTGTCTTCTCACAGCTCCACTAGATGGTGCCACAGTAGAGACTCTGTGTCGGGGATCCAAACCCACATTTCTCTTCTTCCCTGCCCTAAGAGAGGTTCTCCATGAGTGCCCCACCCCTGCAGCAAACTTCTGCCTGGGCATACAGGCATTTCCACATATCTTCTGAAATCTAGGCAGAGGTTCCCAAAT
>NW_012109519.1:1816-13728 GCF_000951045.1 Mandrillus leucophaeus | reverse complement strand
ATAAAGACATACCCGAGACTGGGAAGAAAAAGAGGTTTAATTGGACTTACAGTTCCACATGGCTGGGGAGGCCTCAGAATCATGGGGGAAGGTGAAAGGCACTTATTACGTGGCAGTGGCAAGAGAAAATGAGCAAGATGCAAGAGCAGAAACCCCTGATAAAACCATCAGATTTTATGAGACTTTTTTACCAGCATGAGAACAATATGGGGGAAACTACCCATGATTCAAATAATCTCCCATCAGGTTCCTCCCACAACATGTGGTAATTATGGGAGTACAATTCAAGATGAGATTTGGGTGGGGACGCAGAGCCAAACCATATCGTTTTTCACCTGGTCCCTCCAAATCTTGTGTCCTCACATTTCAAAACCAGTCAAAACCGTAAGTCAAATCTCATGTCCACACATATCCAAACCTTCCCAACAGTCTCCCAAAGTATTAACTCATTTCAAAATTAACTCCAAAGTCCACAGTCCAAAGTCTTATCTCAGACAAAGTAAGTCCCTTCCACCTATGAGCCTGTAAAATCAAAAGCAAGTGAGTTACTTCCTAGATATAATGGGGGTACGGGCATTGGGTAAATACAGCCATTCCAAGTGGCGGAAATTGGCCAAAACAAAGGGTCTACCAGCCTCATGCAAGTCAGAAATTCAGCAGGGCAGCCAAATCTTAAAGGTCCAAAATGATCACCTTTAATGCCATGTCTCACATCTGGGTCACACTGATGCAGGAGTTGGGTACCCATGGTCTTGGGCAGCTCCACCCCTCTGGCTTTGCAGGATACTGACCCTCTCCTGGCCACTTTCACAGGCTGGCATTGAGTGTCTGCAACTTTTCCAGGTGTGTGGTGCAATCTATTGGTGGATCTACCATTCTGGGATCTGGAGGATGGTGACTGTCTTCTCACAGCTCCACTAGATGGTGCCACAGTAGAGACTCTGTGTCGGGGATCCAAACCCACATTTCTCTTCTTCCCTGCCCTAAGAGAGGTTCTCCATGAGTGCCCCACCCCTGCAGCAAACTTCTGCCTGGGCATACAGGCATTTCCACATATCTTCTGAAATCTAGGCAGAGGTTCCCAAATCTCAATTCTTGACTTCTGTGCACTTGCCAGCTCAATACCACATGGAAGCTGCCAGGGCTTGGGGCTTGCACTCTCTGAAGCCATGGCCCAAGCTCTATATTAGCCCCTTTCAGCGATGGCTGGAGTGGCTGGGATGCAGGGTACCAAGTCCCTAGGCTGCATACAGCATAGGGACCCTGAGCTCGGCCCACAAAATCATTTTCTCCTAGGCCTTCAGGCCTGTGATGGGAGGAGCTGCCGTGAAGACCTGTGACATGCCCTGGAGACACGTTCCTCGTTGTCTTGGGGATTAACGTTCAGCTCCTCATTTACACAAATTTCTGCAGCTGGCTGGAATTTCTCCTCAGAAAATGGGATTTTCTTTTCTATCACATTGTCAGGCTGCACATTTTCTGAACTTTTATTCTCTGTTTCCCTTTTAAAACTGAATGCTTTTCACAGCACCCAAGTCACCTCTTGAATGCTTTGCTGCTTAGAAATTTTTTCCTCCATATTCCCTAAATCATCTCTCTCAATTCGAAGTTTTCTAGGTCAGAAGCAAAATGCTGCCAGTCTCTTTGCTGAAACATAACAAGAGTCACCTTTTCTCCAGTTCCCAACAAGTTCTTCATCTCCATGTGAGACTACCTCAGCCTAGACCTTATTGTTCATATCGCTAATCAGCATTTTTGTCAAAGCCATTCAACAAGTTTCTAGGAAGTTCCAAATTTTCCCACTTTTTCCTGTCTTCTTCTGAGCCTTCCAATCAGTTCCAGCCTCTGCCTGTTACCCAGTTTCAAAGTTGCCTCCACAGTTTAAAGTATCTTTTCAACAACATCCCACTCTACTGTTACCGATTTACTGTATTAGTCTGTTTTCATGCTGCTGATAAAGACATATCCGAGACAGGGAAGAAAAAGAGGTTTAATTGGATTTAGAGTTTCACATGGCTAGGGAGGTCTCAGGATCATGGTAGATGATGAAAGGCACTTCTTGCATGGTGGCAGCAAGAGAAAATGAGCAAGATGCAAAAGCAGAAATCCCTGATAAAACCATCAGATTTCTTGAGACTTATTCACTACCATGGGAACAATATGGGGGAAATTGTCCCCATGATTCAAATAATCTCTCACTGTGTCCCCCCTTCCATAACATGTGGGAATTATGGGACTGTAATTCAATATGAGATTTGGGTGGAGACACAGAGCCAAACCATATCAAGGAGTGCTGTATACCCTAGACAAGGTTAGGACTTGTGAAAAAAAAAATAAAAATAAAAACCTATACAAAAATAGAAACACCTGACAAATAAATTACTGATATATTGGTTTCGTTTAATTTTCCTCTCAGGTTTAAAAATAAAATACAGTGTTATTTTAAGAATTTAAAATGCACAGGTTAGCAGATAGAATACAATGTTGCCTTTTTATGACAAAATTACTTAGACGTTAATGCAGTTAAAATACATAAAATATCTTATGATTTCCAGGAATGGAGAAGTCACTATAGAATTTAAGAGTTTATTTTCTTAAACATTCTAGTGCCTTAGTCTGTGTTTATATATTTAGCATAGTTTTAAGTCAAAAAATTAGGCCAATCATAAAGTCCAATATGTGATTGTTAATCTATTGTATACCCATAAATGTAAGAACTATTTGCTAACTGGTTTTGTTTTTCTTGAGTTAAATCTGCTACAGAAATGTGTTAGTTCATTTAGGCCACCCAAGTACTTTTAAAAATAAATAAAAACAAAAAACTGCTGGTTCAGTGCTGGGGGACTTTAAACACTTTCCCTAAAAGATATAGTAAACATTTTTACGTGTTTAATTCAGATCCATTCTTATATACAGTGAAATCAATACCTTCGTACCTCTGTACTACCAAAGATTCTCTAGTTCTCTCTAGCCAGTAATATCCTACATGTCCAAATCCCTTAATCACAACCAACTTATTCACAGTTATTTTGGTCATTTCCCTCCATCAACGTTTTCTACCAGTCACACTGAAATTGTTATTCTCTAGGTGCATGTCGACTTTCACACTATCCTTGACATAATCCACGCTGTTTTTTTTTTTTTTTTTTTTTTTTTTTTGTCCAGGATGCCTTCTCCCTATTCCATCTTTGTCAAACAGCCATTTGAGTTTCAAGAACTAGCTTATATAATTCTCCTTAATATCTCAAGTAGAGTTAGTTGCCCTCTTCTGAATATGTCTACAACTTTTCTAAATGGTTGCAATCACAGCAGTCAGAAAAAATAGTCCAAAATTTTAGGTAACTTTAGAGCACTAAGGTGGAGGGCAGGAGACAAGGGCTGAGACCTAACAGCCCCTGTGTCATCATAAGTCCATACCTAAGGGCATGTTTTCAGGGTGATAATTGTCTTCAGCAACCCCTGATTCTTTCACTCTCTTTCCCTCATGGATAAGAATCTTCATGCCGTCTTTTGGATATTTTGCATCTTCTACCACCAAGCTCTAACCCAAACCTCTCTTGCCTTTCATGCATCTGACTTATGTCTCTTCTGACATTAACATTTACTTAAAGTCCTGAGTTTCTCGGAGTCTTGCATTGTGCAAGTTGATTGTCAGCTAGCTCATTTAAGACACTCCCTGCTAATATGTTAATGATATTAAATTAGAAATTAAATTTTCAGTCTTTTGCACTTTTGCTTGATTTTTTTAAAAGGCTAAAAATATAATAAGTTTTGTTTTATAAAGAAAATCAAAATGTCACAGACACAATAATGTTCCTGTGAAATTACCATATACAAAGGAAAATAAAAGTTATCTATCCATGACCTATTTGACAAAACATCCATTTTACTACAGATACTCCACCCTCAAAAAGATGGAGCACAACTTTCCACTCCTTAATTGTGTGTTTTACAGAATGACTTTTTGCCAAAAAGGACACTGTCAAAGAAGAGAGAAGGGAAAGTAAATTTACAGTGGAGAAACCTTACAAATACTACTTCAATCAGGAGATCTGGGGTCAACCTCAACAGGGATCCATCCTGTTGATAGCAAGAACCCTGACAGGATGTGAAAAAAATGGAAATTTACTTCTTGTAGTCTTCACCTCAACAGCACATAATCAGAGTCTAATAATCAGAAAAACATCAAATCCCAACTGAAGGACATTCCACAAAATACCTGATCAGTAATCCTCTAAGACTGTCAAGATTATCAAAACAGAAGTCTAAGAAACTGTCATAGCTAGGACAAGCCTAAGAAGACAAGAGGATGAAATTTACTACGGCCTTCTGGACGAGATCCCGGAACAGGAATAAGAAATTAGGTAAAAAACTAAGGAACTCTGGATAAAGTATGGACTAGTGCTGACAACAGTGTGTCAATATTCATTATTTGTAGCCAATTTAGTATACTAATAGATGTTAATAATAGATAAAATGGTGTAAAATCTGTACAAAATCTCTTTCACTATCTTTGCAATTTTTCTGTAAATCTAAAACTGAGAATTGTGTATTTGACAAAACCAAACATACAAACAAAAACAAAGAAGTTAAAAAAAATCATTCCAATCATGATTCACAGATCTTCAATAAACTATTAATGTAACATCAAATTTCTTTGTGCAGCTGTATTCTTTAGAAAAATTGTGAAGGTATATAACAAATGATATCAATAGTTCATATGAATTATGCCTACAAATGAAAGTTAAACTCCATCTACAATGGTTACAATTAGAGACATTGGAATTGAAAATTATATACAGTAATACCAAGCAATTATAGATGAATGAATAGATAGATAAATGGACAGTTGATAGAGGGAAGGAAAGAAAGAGAATATAATGAGGTTAAAAATCATCATAAAAACATGATTCCATTTGTTTCAAATAGTAATTTTTACAAAAATATCAGATGTTGTTTAAGAAAGAAACTTTGATATATATTCAATTATAAGTGATGCATTTAAGGAAAAATCCAGAAGAGAAACCAACAACCTACCAAATAAACAATCACATACGAACTTCCATTAAAAAGAAAAAGAATAGAATTTTAATACGTTTTTAGCTTATCCTAGTAGCTTCCGAGGTTTTATTATTTAAGCACCTTATTTTTGTTACAGTATTCTGTCCAAATTTTTAAAATAAACCCTCACTAATCTTACAAAAGTAATCTCCTGTGTACACAGGTCAAAGAATAAAAGTCTACACTTTACTGGACATCCAAATTATACCTCAAATAAAGACTTTGTAATTTTCTTGCAGAGAAAGAATAATAAAAGGTCTTTCTTTGGATTGATAATAAATTAGGTTAATTAAAACTGTACTTAAAGTTATAGCTATAATATAATGACACCAGTCTTACAATAAAATAACAAAATTTTATATCTAAAGTATTATTGTTTCTTTTTAATATATTGAAGCTTTGGCCTTAATCCAAAAATATCACCTTTGCTAAAAACAATTTCAACACTCCTCTTTGAGAATTCTCTTCAGACCCTTTTTCTAACTGATTTGAATATTTTTAGACTCACAGAATTTTCTCCTTGAGAAGTTGGACTTAATTTTAGAACATCAAAATATTCTTTAAAGTTTTGTGGCAAATTAGAAAATTTAAATAAATAATTTTGTTGAAAAAAATATTGAGATTGGTACATATATTTGCACATATGTGTGTGTTTCACTCATTAATTTCAAAAACTTTTGACATTTTTATCTAGTGATATCATAAATGAAGAAAGGAAATTTCTTCCCAAGATTACACCTTTAAAATCTGTCACTGTCGTTATTTATATTATCAACCACTTTAATATGTTCTTCACATAGATGTAGTATTGTTGAAATACTCAGCCAAGTTGATATATTATGTTCAGAATCACTATAAAAGTTTCACATTCTGATTATTTCTAGATTTCTGTTCATTTGTATGTTTCTTGTGGTCTCTTAAGCTGACCACAGTTTTGAACATGTTCTACTTGACTGCATTTGTATTGAACTGAAGAAGAAAATATTGATGAACCTTTAGAAAGTCATGAAACATAAAAATGACAAAGAGTATAGTGAGAGATTTATAGGCAGAATCTATTTAATAAGTGAAATACAAGGAAGATAGATGCTTAACAATGATTATTGTAATTTAAGGAATGAATCAAGTAGAATAAAGAGAATCATCTCAAAAACAAAATGCTAAGGAACAATAACTGCATCATAGTCATCTGTAAAATTCTGTTTAAATGTACTTAACATAAACGACATAATTTTACAGTTGTACATTATCTCTCACATATAGACTTTATTTATTCCAAGCAGCAGGGACATACCTGATGAAGTAAGGAGCCACACTAGTGGGAACTGGTCACTGTTGTTCCAGAACCCTCTTAGCATTATCTGAGCCTTTTGATTAATGGATTCTTGAAATAGTTAGTAATATTTGATACTGAATATGATCTCTGATTTGTGTGAATCGGATTTGCCAATCCAATTTAGTATAGTTGCTCAAGTTGAAAAAGAAACAAGCAAACAAAAATATGGAAAAAAAAAGTGATTGAAAAGGAGAAGTAAAAATAATTTTAAAATACAGAAAAAATAGTGTAAAAAGCATCTGGGACATGGCGAAATGGCCTAATACAAATATGCAAAATTGAGCAGGGATAGAGAAAATGCATCAATTCAATATTTGAAGTGATAATGAATAATAACTTTTCAAAACTGACAAAAGACATCAAGCCACAGATACCAAAAGCAGTATGAACACCAATCTCTATAAAACAAAGAATATCTGAAAAACACAAAAAAAGCAAATATCCCCAAAATAGAGAAAACAGGAACAGTGCCTTCAAAGTAGCAATGGTAATACCAGCAACTAAAACATCCACAAAAACAAAGACGCTAAAATAACACTTTTAATTGTGAAAACAAAGTAACTGTCTTAGAAATTTATATATTCAGTAAAAAAAAAAAAAAAAAAAAAAAAAAAAAAAATCCTTCCAAAAATGAAAGCCAGATTCATCCTTAGACAAAGAACTGAAAAAGCTGGTCACCATAGACTACACTGTAAGTTATACTAATGAAGTACTTTAAGCAAAAGAAAGAAATTCTCAGATTAAATAAACAGAAACAAACACATAATGAATTTACAGATATATATAAAAATATTCAATATACAAAACAATGATGTCTTTCTTATCTAAAATGTGTGTATACTAAAATACATGAAAATAATCTAACTTATAGAAGGGAATATAGACTTTTAACTATTCTAAGGTCCTTGAATTACCCATAGAGTTAGAAAACTTCTAAGAATTTTAGTTTTAATTAGCCAAGTTTTAAAATTACAGTTTTCTGGTGATATCATGTATAAATAAAATAGTATAACGTAATTTTTTAAATTTTATAGCAGCAAAAAAAAGATAAGATGAATGATATATTTAAACTCAAATGTGTTAGAAATAATACTGCATTTAAATGTACCACATACTGCATTTAACAGATAGAGGTTGTTATATGAATTTTATACATGAAACTGTTTTGTCTAAAAGTGTATACCTTAAATTTAAGGACACAGAAATGTTGAAATAAAAATATCTTTTAAAATAATAACTGGCTATTAATAACTAAAACAACACAAAAAATTGTTTATAATTTTTCCAATATCAGACAAAGCTTTAAAGAGCAAACTTTTAGATATAATAGGATAGAATCAAAGCACAAAAAAAGATAAAACAGCTGTAAATTTTTATACATCTATTAGTCACAAAATACAAAAATATACACACACAGTGTGTAAATTAAGCAGGCTTTAAAATCTACATAGAAATGCAAATGACCTATGTTATCCAATACAATGTTAGAACAGATTTTTATTATTAAACTGCAGAATTGATACAGTGTGGTTTTGTCTCAAGCATACAGACAAATCAGTCAAAAAACAGCCCCATATATAGTCACTTGCTAAACAAAGTCACTACTAAACAAAGAAGAAAGGCTTGTCCTTGTTTTGTAATTAGAGTATATTAAAATTAAGAACCCTGTCTATTAAAAAGAAACTTTAAGCCAGGCACAGTGGCTCATGCCTAAAATCCCAGCACTTTGGGAAGCCAAGGCGAGTGGATTACCTGAGGTCGGAAGTTTGAGACTAGCCTGACGAACATGGAGAAGCCCTGCCTCTACTAAAAATGTAAAATTAACCGGGCGTGGTGGAACATGCCTGTAAACCCAGGTACTCCGGAGGCTGAGGTGGGAGAATTGCCTGAATCCGGGAGGTGGAGGTTGCGGGGAGCTGAGATCGTGCCATTGCCCTCCAGTCTGGGCAACAAGAGTGAAACACTATCCAAAAAAAAAGAAAAAAAAAGAAGAAGAAAAAAAAGCATTAAGTGACTCAGAAAAGGCAAGATCAAATAAAATAAGATATTTGTGATCATTATATTCTATAAAGGACTCATGTTAAGAGTACAAAAAGAAGTCCTCAATTTAAGAAACGAAAGACAGGTAACCCAAATGAGAAAGAAAAAAGAGACACGAATGGGCCATTCACAAAAAAAGAATAACTGAAGGTTTGCTCCACCTCATTATTCATTTTTAAAAAGTTAATACTGCAATGACAAAAATCACATATTCACCAGAAGGATAAAATACAAGATTCTGAAAATAGTTAGGGGTATCAAATATGTGAAGCTACTATACTACTTATCCACCACTGATGGGAAGTGTACATTGGTATATGCACTGTAGGACACTTTAGCAGTGTCTCATAAGGCTGCAAATACATACACACTTCGTAAAGGACTGTTTGTGCTCCTCCCTGAAAATTCATATTAAAATCCTACCACCCAGTGGTATGGCAAAAGGAGCCGGGGCCTCTGGGAGTTAATTATGATTAGAGAAAGTCATGAGGGTGGAGCTCTCATGAATGGACATAGAGACCTTATGAGAGTCCTGAGAGATTTGCTTCCTCTCTCTGCTGTCAGCAAAGTGAGGATACAGGAAGTCATCAGCCTGCAACCGGAAGAGGGCCTCTTCAAAAACCTGATCATGTGAGCACCCTGATCTTGGACTTCTAGCCTCCAGAACTGTGAGAAATAAATTTCTGTTGTTTATAAGCCATCCTGTCTGTGGTATTTTTGTTATAGCATTTTTGTTAGACCAGACAGACTAAGGCATCCCTGTGATTTCACCAATGGTATACATACAAAAGAAATGTGTACAAACATGTGCCTGAAGACATGTGTATAATCATTCATGGAAACATTATTTAAAATAGGCCAAAATTAGAAACAATCCATATGTTCTCAAATGTAGGAGGAATAAACAGATTTTGGAATATTCACATGAAGAAACACTAAATATCAATGGAAATAAACAGCAACACAAACAACATACAACAATATGGATAAATCATATTGAGTGAAAGACACCAGAACAAGGGAGTGTATTATAGGTATATTTACACAGAGACAAAAACTAATCTATGGTGCTAGAATTCAAGAAAATTTTTCCTTTTGGAAAGGAAAGGGGTATGATAGAGATGGAGCACAAGGTGGTGTGGAAAATTGATTGTAATAAAATGGCCCTGAATCTCGTTTTAATAATTAAAAAAATGTCTAAATTAGTGTATATTGTTATGTGGAATAACATATATCTTTAAAGTACATGAAGGAGAACTAAGATGAATTTAAAAATAAAGCATACTACTGAGAAAAAGAGACATGGTAGAATGAAACAGAATTTGCCATTATATAGTTAGAAAGCATGCAAGACGATGCTGTACATTATTTGTTATTTACAGAAAATATACAAACATGCATGGTGATACAGTTTGGGTCTGTGTGCCCACTCAAATCCACATCTAATTGCAATCACCAGTGTTGGAGATGGGGCCTGGAGGGAGGTGATTAAATCGTCAGGGTAGATTTTCCCTTTGGGGCTGTTCTCCTGACATTGAGTGAGTTATCATGAGATCTGGTAGTGGAAAAGTGTGTCACACCTTCCCCTCTCTTTTCCTCTTGCTTCAGCCGTGTAAGGT
This sequence comes from Mandrillus leucophaeus, assembly GCF_000951045.1. Lineage (NCBI taxonomy): Eukaryota > Metazoa > Chordata > Mammalia > Primates > Cercopithecidae > Mandrillus > Mandrillus leucophaeus. The sequence goes on along the minus strand of NW_012109519.1, from coordinate 3,672 downwards.
AAGCCTGATTTTCCTTTGCCTTCTGCCATGATTGAAAAGTTCCTGAGGCCTCCCCAGAAGCCATCATGCTTCCTGTAATACCTGCGGAACTGTGAACCAATTAAGCCTCTATTCTTTATAAATTACTCAGTCTCAGGTGTTTCTATATAGTAACGCAAGAATAGACCAATAGACATGGGAATAACAATTCAGAATAGTATAGAAGAAGGAGAAATGAAATATGAAAAGGTAAAAAGGATGCCAGAGAGTTTAAATTCATTTAATAAATTGGCAAATGATATAAAAAAATTTAATACTGCTGGAAAATGGGAACCATGTTGTAATAGTCCATTCTTACATTTTATAAAGAAATACCTGAGACTGGGCAATTTATAAAGAAAAGGGGTTTAATTGGCTCAGGACTCAGCAGGATATACAGGAAGCATGGCAGCATCTGCTTGGCTTCCGGGTTAGACCTCAGGAAACTTGCAATTACAGAAGGAAAGTGGGAGCAGGCATCTTACATGGAGGAGCAGGAGCAAGGGAGAGAGGCGAGAAGTGCTCCACACATTTAAACAACCAGATCTCATGAGAACTCACTCATTGACTATCACGGGAACAGCACCAAGGTGATGGTACTAACCCATTAATGAGAACTCGGTCCCATAATCCAATCATCTCCCATCAGGCCCCTCCTTCCACTTTGGAGATTACAATCAGACATGAGATTTGGTGAAAACACAGATCCAAACCATATTACGTGTATTTTAAAATATTATCCTCCATGATTAAAGGAGACATCAATTAGTAAGTGAGCTTTAGAAACATCAAGGAATCACAGATCCGGAGATTCACCCCACTTTCAAGTGCCCTCAACATTCACCTTCTGGATGTCTACCCCTGAGTAACTGCAGAAAATCACTTCCACTGCAGAAGATCAGTCCACATATATATTGCTTTAATTTGTAATTACGAAAGCAGATATTACTGTCTGTCTCTTTACTGCTCTTTCCCAGCTAGTCAAACAGTTCCTGTCACATTGTTGACACTCAAATATTGTGAAATGTTGTTGCACAAATGAATAATTGTAGAGATAGTTAGAGATAGTGGGTATTGCACCCAGCCAGGCTTCCTACCATGCTTTTCGACTTATTTCCTCACTTCAAATATATTTCTCCCCCCATTCTTAGCCAATATTCCATGTTAAATCTCCAAACATACCCACCCTTACTTTCATTATTTCCTTCTTTACTTCTGTTCTAATGGAAGAAGTATTTCTTTCAAAATCCAATCATCGTACCTGAGCTGTGAATCCTATTTCCTTTTACTTTCTCATGGACTTAATTCGTTTTGGTATCATTTCTCTCTCCTGCATCAGAAATTTTCTCATCTTTAACACACCATTCTCATTATTTTAGAAAAATGACCCAGTATCTCCAGAATTGGAAAACAAAGTCCCATAACCTCTTCAAGTTTCCCCAATGACGCCCTACTTTTTAGTTATTTTTTGTAGACAAACTTCCAAGAACCATTTTCTATACTCACCTCCTTTTCCCTTTTACCCACATTCACACTTTGCCCCATTCAAGTCTAATTTGATACTTGCCACTCAATTTAAACTGCTCTTTTTGCAGTGTCCAAATTTTTGCCATGTTCATAGAATGTTTCTCTGTATTCATCTATTCTTAATCATTATGTTATTTAATTCAGTTCATTATTCTTATATTCCACTCTCCAACAGGTAATAGATCACTTTTCTTCTCTACCTAGACTCTAAATATCAACATTCCTCTTCATTTTTTAATTCTTAGCTTGTCTCTCTCGTTATATACACATACATATATATATATTTTTTTCTTTTTTCTTTTTTTTTTTTT
>NW_012109519.1:680-1421 GCF_000951045.1 Mandrillus leucophaeus | reverse complement strand
GGGGGAGGGGAGTGGAGCAAGATGGCCGAATAGGAACAGCTCCAGTCACCAACTCCCAGCGCAAGTGACACAGAAGACAGGTGATTTCTGCATTTTCAACTGAGGTACTGGGTTCATCTTACTAGGGAGTGCGGGACAATAGGTGCTGGTCAACTGCTGCAGCCCGTCCAGTGAGAGCTGAAGCAGGGCGAGGCATCTCCTCACCTGGAAAGCACAAGGAGGAAGGGAATCCCTTTTCCTAGCCAGGGGAACTGAGACACAAAACACCTGGAAAATCGGGTAAGTCTCACTCCAATACTGTGCTTTACCAAGGACTTTAGCAAACGGGCACACCAGCAGATTATATCCCACACCTGGCTAGGAGGGTCCCACACCCAGGAGCCTCCCTCCTTGCCAGCACAGCAGTCTGCGATCTCCCGGCAAGGCAGCAGCCAGGTTGGGGGAGGGGCGCCCGCCATTGCTGAGGCTTAAGTAGATAAACAAAGCAGCTGGGAAGCTCGAACTGGGTGAAGCTCACAGCAGCTCAAGGAGTCCTGCCTGTCTCTGTAGACTCCACCTCTGGGGACAGGGCACAGCCAAACAACAACAACAACAACAACAAAAGCAGCTGAAACCTCTGCAGATGCAAATGACTCTGTCTGACAGTTTTGAAGAGAGCGGTGGATCTCCCAACACGGAGGTTGAGATCTGAGAACAGACAGACTGCCTGCTCAAGTGGGTCCCTGACCCCTGAGTAGCCTA
>NW_012109519.1:0-400 GCF_000951045.1 Mandrillus leucophaeus | reverse complement strand
GAAGGACACCCACACCAAAACCCCATCAGTATGTCACCATCATCAAAGACCAGAGGCAGATAAAACCACAAAGATGGGGAAAAAGCAGGGCAGAAGAGCTGGAAATTCAAAAAATAAGAGTGCATCTCCCCTACCAAAGGAGCGCAGCTCATCGCCAGCAACGGATCAAAGCTGGACAGAGAATGACGTTGACGAGATGAGAGAAGAAGGCTCCAGTCCATCAAATTTCTCAGAGTTAAAGGAAGAATTGCGTACCCAGCGCAAAGAAACTAAAAATCTTGAAAAAAGAGTGGAAGAATTGATAACTAGAATAATTAATGCAGAGAAGTTCATAAACGAACTGGCAGAGATGAAAACCATGACATGAGAAATACGTGACAAATGCATAAGCTTCAGTAAC
>NW_012109518.1:0-883 GCF_000951045.1 Mandrillus leucophaeus | reverse complement strand
GGCTAATTTTTGTATTTTTAGTAGAGATGGGGTTTCGCCATGTTGGCCAGTCTGGTCTCAAACTCCTGACCCTGATCCACCCACCTTGGCCTCCCAAAGCGCTGGAATTACAGGCGTGAGCCACCATACCTGGCCCATGGTTCCTATTTTATATACAAATGGAATCATGTTGTATAGATTGTGCTGCACTTCGTTTTCACTGAATCATATATAGTATTGATGATATGATCATTCCATGTAAGTGCATACAGAGCTTCCTTATTCTGTGTTTACACTAATTCAGTTTTCCATTGTGGATATGTTATGATTTAACGAATAAACATTAGGTTGTTTTCAGTCTTTTGTGAATACAAATAATACTGCAATGATTTAACTTGATAAAAACATCACTTCACACATGTGCAAGTGTAATGGTAGAATGAATTCCTAGAGGTGGAACCGCCTCCAGATTGAGGAATATGTGTATTTGTAAGTTTGACCATGTCCTATTGCCTTTCAGGGAGTTTGTAGATATTATTGTATTTATCTCTGCACCCCTAGCTACCATTACAGTCTAGAACAGAGTAGGCATTCAGTATATTTTCATCTAATAAACCAATGAAAAAATAACTCTTTTAGGAGAGGCTCCCTTCTTTTTCCTTTCTCTGATGCCTTGCTTTCCCCATCCAGTGCTCAGTTCAAACCAAATGATTCATGTTCAATCCAAATGCCACTATCGTTTTGGAATAAAACTCTTATTCCAACTTTATTGTGTAACTAATCAAGATCCTTCTTCATTAGCTTGGTTGTAAAATAAGGTCACATTTTTATGTTCTAATTATAATGACTTTGAGTCCTCACCCCATATTTTGTGAGATCTCTTTTTTTTTTTTTTTTTTTTTTT